>NC_041229.1:94173623-94174986 GCF_002837175.3 Physeter macrocephalus | reverse complement strand
GTTGTGGTCAGAAAAGATACTTGGTATGATTTCAATTTTCTTAAATTTGCCAAGGCTAGATTTGTGACCCAATATATGATCTATCCTGGAGAATGTTCCATGAGCACTTGAGAAGAATGTGTATTCTGTTGTTTTTGGATGGAATGTCCTATAAATATCAATTAAGTCCATCTTGTGTAATGTATCATTTAAAGCTTGTGTTTCCTTATTTATTTTCATTTTGGATGATCTGTCCATTGGTGAAAGTGGGGTGTTAAAGTCCCCTACTATGATTGTGTTACTGTCGATTTCCCCTTTTATGGCTGTTAGTATTTGCCTTATGTATTGTGGTGCTCCTATGTTGGGTGCATAAATATTTACAATTGTTATATCTTCTTCATGGATCGATCCCTTGATCATTATATAGTGTCCTTCTTTGTCTCTTGTTATAGTTTTTACTTTAAAGTCTATTTTGTCTGATATGAGAATTGCTACTCCAGCTTTCTTCTGTTTTCCATTTGCATGGAATATCTTTCTCCATCCACTCACTTTCAGTCTGTATGTGTCCGTAGGTCTGAAGTGGGTGTCTTGTAGACAGCATATATATGGGTCTTGTTTTTGTATCCATTCAGCCAGTCTGTGTCTTTTGGTGGGAGCATTTAATCCATTTACATTTAAGGTAATTATCGATATGTATGGTCCTATTACCATTTACTGAATTGTTTCGGGTTGTTCTTGTAGGTCTTTTCCTTCTCTTGTGTTTCTTGCCTAGAGAAGTTCCTTTAGCATTTGTTGTAAAGCTGGTTTGGTGGTGCTGAACTCTCTCAGCTTTTGCTTGTCTGTAAAGGTTTTAATTTCTCCATCAAATCTGAATGAGATCCTTGCCGGGTAGAGTAATCTTGGTTGTAGGTTTTTTTCCTTCATCACTTTAAATATGTCCTGCAACTCCCTTCTGGCCTGTAGCATTTCTGCTGAAAGATCAGATGTTAACCTTATGGGGATTCCTTTGTGTGTTATTTGTTGTTTTTCCCTTGCTGCTTTTAATATGTTTTCTTTGTATTTAATTTTTGACAGTTTGATTATTATGTGTCTTGGCGTGTTTATCCTTGGGTTTATCCTGTATGGGACTCTCTGTGCTTCCTGGACTTGATTGACTATTTCCTTTCCTATATTAGGGAAGTTTTCAACTATAATCTCTTCAAATATTTTCTCAGTCCCTTTCTTTTTCTCTTCTTCTTCTGGGACCCCTATAATTCGAATGTTGGTGCATTTAATGTTGTCCCAGAGGTCTCTGAGACTGTCCTCAGTTCTTTTCATTCTTTTTTCTTTATTCTGCTCTGCAGTAGTTATTTCCACTATTGTATCTTCCAGGTCACTTATCCGT
>NC_041229.1:94171976-94172847 GCF_002837175.3 Physeter macrocephalus | reverse complement strand
GAAAGAAAGAAAGAAAGAAAGAAAGAAAGAAAGAAAGAAAGAAAGAAAGAAAGAAAGAAAGAAAGAAAGGGAAAAGAAGGATAAAATAAAATAAAGTTATTAAAATAAAAAATAATTGTTAAGAAGTAAAATTTTAAAAAGTAAAAAACAAACAACGGGACTGTCAGAACCCTAGGACAAATGATGAAAGCAAAGCTATACAGACAATATCTCAAACAGAAGCATACACATATACACTGACAAAAGAGAAAAAGTGGAAAAAAAAATATATATCTTGCTCCCAAAGTCCACCTCCTCAATTTGGGATGATTCATTGTCTATTCAGGTATTCCACAGATGCAGGGTACATCAAGTTGATTGTGGAGCTTTAAACCGATGCTTCTGAGGCTGCTGGGGGAGATTTCCCTTTCTCTTCTTTGTTCACAGAGCTCCAGGGATTCAGCTTTGGATTTGGCCCCGCCTCTGCATGTAGGTCCCCTGAGGGCGTCTGCTCTTCGCTCAGACAGGATGGGGTTAAAGGAGCAGCTGGGAGGGGCACGGAGTGCGGGGCGAGCCTGCGGCGGCAGAGGCCAGCATGACGTTGAACCAGCCTGAGGCGTGCCGTGCGTTCTCCCGGGGAAGTTGTCCCTGGATCCCAGGACCCTGACAGTGGTGGGCTGCACAGGCTCCAGGGAGGGCGGTGTGGAGTGACCTGTGCTCACACACAGGCTTCTTGGTGGTTGCAGCAGCGGCCTTAGCGTCTCATGCCCGTCTCTGGTGTCCGCGCTGATAGCCGCGGCTCGCGCCCGTTTCTGGAGCTCCTTTAAGCGGCTCGCTTAATCCCCTCTCCTCGCGCACCCGGAAACAAAGAGGTAAGAAAAAGTCTCTTGTC
>NC_041229.1:94170863-94171309 GCF_002837175.3 Physeter macrocephalus | reverse complement strand
CTTTTCATTTTGCTTATCTTACTGTGTTTGGGGTCTCCTTTTCGCAGGCTGCAGGTTCGTAGTTCCCGTTGTTTTTGGTGTCTGTCCCCAGTGGCTAAGGTTGGTTCAGTGGGTCGAGTAGGTTTCCTGGTTGAGGGGACTAGTGCCTGTGTTCTGGTGGATGAGCCTCGTTCTTGTCTTTCTGGTGGGCAGGTCCACGTCTGGTGGTGTGTTTTGGGGTGTCTGTAGCCTTATTATGATTTTAGGCAGCCTCTCTTCTAATGGATGGGGCTGTGTTCCTGTCTTTCTAGTTGTTTGGCATAAGGTGTCCAGCACTGTAGCTAGCTGGTCATTGAGTGAAGCTGGGTCTTAGTGTTGAGATGGAGATCTCTGGGAGATTTTCGCCGTTTGATATTACGTGGAGCTGGGAGGTCTCTTGTGGACCAGTGTCCTGAAGTTGGTTCTCC
>NC_041229.1:94126514-94170538 GCF_002837175.3 Physeter macrocephalus | reverse complement strand
TCTCTTGGAGATTTTTGCTGTTTGATATTACGTGGAGCCGGGAGATCTCTTGTGGACCAATGTCCTGAACTTGGCTGTCCCACCTCAGAGGCACAGCCCTAACGCCTGGCTGGAGCACCAAGACCCTTTAATCCACATGGCTCAGAATAAAAGGGAGAAAAAATAAGAAAGAAAGAAAGAAAGAAAGAAAGAAAGAAAGAAAGAAAGAAAGAAAGGGAAAAGAAGGATAAAATAAAATAAAGTTATTAAAATAAAAAATAATTGTTAAGAAGTAAAATTTTAAAAAGTAAAAAACAAACAACGGGACTGTCAGAACCCTAGGACAAATGATGAAAGCAAAGCTATACAGACAATATCTCAAACAGAAGCATACACATATACACTGACAAAAGAGAAAAAGTGGAAAAAAATATATATTTCTTGCTCCCAAAGTCCACCTCCTCAATTTGGGATGATTCATTGTCTATTCAGGTATTCCACAGATGCAGGGTACATCAAGTTGATTGTGGAGCTTTAATCCGATGCTTCTGAGGCTGCTGGGGGAGATTTCCCTTTCTCTTCTTTGTTCACAGAGCTCCAGGGATTCAGCTTTGGATTTGGCCCCGCCTCTGCATGTAGGTCCCCTGAGGGCGTCTGCTCTTCGCTCAGACAGGATGGGGTTAAAGGAGCAGCTGGGAGGGGCACGGAGTGCGGGGCGAGCCTGCGGCGGCAGAGGCCAGCATGACGTTGAACCAGCCTGAGGCGTGCCGTGCGTTCTCCCGGGGAAGTTGTCCCTGGATCCCAGGACCCTGACAGTGGCGGGCTGCACAGGCTCCAGGGAGGGCGGTGTGGAGTGA
Organism: Physeter macrocephalus; assembly: GCF_002837175.3. Taxonomy (NCBI): domain Eukaryota; kingdom Metazoa; phylum Chordata; class Mammalia; order Artiodactyla; family Physeteridae; genus Physeter; species Physeter macrocephalus. Next base: position 94,169,702 of record NC_041229.1, on the reverse strand, counting down.
CCTGTGCTCACACACAGGCTTCTTGGTGGTTGCAGCAGCGGCCTTAGCGTCTCATGCCCGTCTCTGGTGTCCGCGCTGATAGCCGCGGCTCGCGCCCGTTTCTGGAGCTCCTTTAAGCGGCTCGCTTAATCCCCTCTCCTCGCGCACCCGGAAACAAAGAGGTAAGAAAAAGTCTCTTGTCTCTTCGGCAGCTCCGCGCCTGTCTCTGGAGCTCCTTTCAGTGACGCGCTTACTCCCCTCTCCTCACGCACCAGGAAGCAAAGGGGGAAGAAAAAGTCTCTTGCCTCTTTGGGAGGTCCAGACTTCTCCCGGACTCCCTCCCGGCCAGCCGTGGCGCACTAGCCCCCTTCAGGCTGTGTTCGCGCCGCCAACCCCACTCCTCTCCCGGCTTCGGACCGAAGCCCGAGCATCAGCTCCCAGCCCCCGCCCGCCCCGGCGGGTGAGCAGACAAGCCTCTCGGGCTGGTGAGTGCTGGTCGGCACCGATCCTCTGTGCAGGAATCTCTCCGCTTTGCCCTCCGCACCCGTTACTGCGCTCTCCTCCGCGGCTCCGGAGCTTCTCCACGTGTAGATGTATTTCTGATGTATCTGTGGGGAGGAAGGTGATCTCCACGTCTTACTCTTCTGCCATCTTCTCTCGCTATTTTCTGCAAGAGTCGAAGTACCAGGAAATTAGATAATTTCACTGGCTTCTCACCTTCCCGGCCATCCCTGGCTCCTCGCCACAAACTTTTAATTTGTACGAAACACAGTATCTGTGAAGTGCAGTAAAGCAATATATATATATATATATATATATATATATATATATATAAAACTCCCGGCACATTCTAAGTATTGAAGATCAGTGATTCTCGAACACAGTTGGGAAAGAGGTAGATCAGAATCACATGTTGGTTGGTGGCTCTTCAAGGTGATTATACCAATTTGTAATTTTTTTCAGTCACGTGAGGGAGTTTCTACAGCTTCCGTAATGCTGGTGTTACCCAGACTATATAATTTTTCAAATCTGATAAATATGAAATGGTTCTCATCTCCATTCTAATATGGAATATCTTAAATTAAGGAGTTTGTTTATAAAGTACCCTTTAATCTTGATAGCTTTATTGGTACTCCCACTTCTTTCCTTACATCCTGTCTGCCATTTAGGCTAAGCTGTGAGAGTTGGTGTCACATGAGAGAAGAGAGGAAGGGCTGCCTGGGCAGCAATGTCCACAAAGTAAGAATGAAGGAAGGTATGATGTACAAATAATTTCTACCCACTAAGGGGAGGTAGGAGCCTTTCTTGTAGAGATTAGAGGGGACAGAGCAGAGAGGACAGAAACTCCTCTACTCCACTACTTCCTCAATCATTAATGGCATGGGGTCACCTAATATGATGCTACTTAATGTCCAATAAAGGAAAGCAAACTAATTATTTTTTTTCTGTACATCTGATTTTCACTGTGTGAAAATGTTGACCCATATCTCCAGTACCAACATACCTGATTTCCATCTACTAAACCTCAGTGTCAGGTGCTATGCCAAGAAAGCACTTCATCTCTATTATTTCCTTTAATCATCCAAAACTATCCTATGGGAGGTGGGGCAATGTGATTTTTCCTCTTTTACATGTGAGGAAACTGAGGTTAGTGAGATAAAGGAGCCTGCCCAAAGGTGGAATTGCTATTTTAATCCAGGGGTGACTGATTCCAGACAGGCACACTTGACCACTGAATGATCGAGACTCCATTTGGAGCACCTGTTGGTAATGACCTCACAGGAGACTGGTGGGCATTAGGAAGATAGGATACATGTGAATTCTGGCCCTGGACTTTGTGGTCAGAAGAGCTAATGGGACCTTGAGCAAGATGTACTACCCTTTAGCAAGTGCTCCTCTCATGATCTCCTGGATGGCAATAGCTGCTCTTGACAGAGGCAGGCAGTGGACTCAGGAAGCCATTATCCTTGGTGCATATTGAAGCTTGTTTTTCAAACATCTCTTCCTGAGATGGTGTGTCAGTTAGCTTCTGCTATGTAACAAATTACACCCAAAACACAGTGGCTTAAGACAACAACCATTTATTTACCTTATAATTCTATTGGTTGGAAATTTGGGCTGGGCTCATATAGGTGGCTTTTCTATTCCCTGCTGGTCTCACTCATTTATCTTAACTGCCAGAATGTCCTGTGGCTGCTTAATTAGGATGGCCTCAGTGGGGATAGCTTATCTCTGCTCCCTGTGGACGGTCATCCTACAGCAGACTAGCCCAGCCTAGTTCACCAGGCCTCTGGGCAAGATTCTGAGAGTTTGGCAGCTGCAAGGATTCTTAAGGTTTAGGATCTAGAACTTACACAGTCTGTTCTGTGGCATTCTATTGATCAAAGCACATTTCAAGGCCAGGCCTGATTGGAGTGGTGGGGAAATAGAGTCTACCTTTTGACAGAAGAATCTACAAAGTCACAATGCAAGGAGTGTGGATACAGAGAGGGGAGTAATTGAGACCATGTTTTTCAGGCAATATTCCACAGACTGGAGAAGTCTTGGGACAGTTTTTCAAGCCAGTGGAGGCTGGGTCTCTGTGAGCCTGGAAAAAACGCTAGACTTCATTTTTTAGAATTTCAAAATATAGCTTTAGAGTTTACCAGTCTCCATGGTACTGAGGGAAGTGCCCTTTTTGTCACCAATTACCAATGCAATGCCCAATGCAAGCGCTTTACGGAGCTGTGTTCCCATGGACGTTCTCTTTAGTTCTAACATCATTTCTGTTGCTTCTCTCAACCCACAACTAATACTGTGAAATATTGCCAAAGGACAACACACCCAAATCTTCATTACCTGTGTTTTGATTACATGTTTTGATTTATCTGTGGTAACTCAAGTGCTTGCTCTGTTGGTATTTCCATATTCGCTCTGTTAAAAAACAAAATTCAACCGAAGATCTAATTGGCTTTATGAATGATTCATGAATCAGGCAGCATCCATACAGCAATTAGTAGGGTACTTGAGGGGTTGTACAAAAATGGAAAGGTTTATAGGAAGAAGGGGAGGGCAAGGGAGCTGTTAGCAAAAGGAAAGAAAGGGCTCTTTTAAAGCCAGGACATCTTTTTTGGGAAAGGGAATGCAAGGGTTTTATCATGCAGATTACCTCTTCTTCCTCTGGGGGATGGAGAAGGCTCAATTGATGTTACCTCATTGGTGCTGGCCAGAAAATTCCAAACTGGTTGATTAAGATTATGTTTCTGGGAAAGTTTGAAACTGCAGTTAGGTTAGGTGTTTTTAACTGTAGATTTGTTATCCTGGTATTTAGCACAAGTGATCCCATTTTGGGCCTTTTCTCTTTAACAGTTCCATTTGCCCTTATCGTACATACAGATTTTATGCAGGGAATGAAGCTATCTCTATTGTTGGGGAAGTCTGAGTCAGTGAAGCCTGGTTTACACTGCTCTTTTTGAATCAGCCTCATTGAGGATCTGTTTAATCCTTAGTGTGGGAAGAGATGTAGGAAAATGCCATGGTCAGGCTGATTGTCCTGAGTCAGGATTTCGTATGGAAGATACAGTAAAAATCCCTTTCCCCAAACACCACATACATCTGAATTTACTGCAAATGTCACGACAAATCTAAATGATTTTTCTAGATTACTCACTCTTTTGGAATGTCCCCATCTACTTTCTTTCTTTACATGAATTTTCAGAGTTGACTGCATAATTCATGCATATTGGCATATTTATGGTTTTTGATAGAGCCCCTTGCATTCTTCATTGTTCTTTATGAAACTCTAATCTACTCAGATTATAAATCTTCTCTTCTCATTTTTGGAGGCAGCTTCCTGTAAGACTCAAAGTGTAGCCAGCATTAAAATGGTAATTCCCTAAAAATATACTGTGGGGCTTAAGAGTTAATCTTCTAATAATAAGAGCCTACTATGAGACAGGCACTTCCTCGGCACTTTGAATACATGAATACATAAATAAATTTTTCTCACTGTAACCCTTCCATGTAGTTTGAGCATTCCTATTTCATACATGAGGAAACTAGGACTCATAGCAGTTAAGTAACTTACTTAGAAGAGCATGGAATCATTATGCCACTAAACCAGACTGGGGACCGAGGTCAGCCTGACTACAGAGCTAGTTCTTTGCATAATACAATGGGATTCTTAATGGGATAATGGCCTTTGACTGCTGAGTCACTGCTACTATCATTTGGAAGGAATGTACTACTTTCTCCTGGAAGCAGTAGGGATACTGATGCCCTCACTTCCCCATCATTATGATTTCATGGCATGGCTACAAGATAGAAGTCATCTTCTAAAAACTCACATGCGATTGGAATGGTAGACTTTGCATACACTTGGGGGAAAGGCACTGACCAAGTGAAGGATATGAAGTGGGTAGGAAGAATCAGAAAGGTGCTTCTCTGTTAATCTTGGAAGGGTGCAATTTCCCTAGAGGAGGAGGGATTTTGGTCCTTATTTAGCCTTGATTGGAAATGTCATGGCGTCGACGCCTGATGGTTACCTCTTATTTGCAAGGCTAATTTTATTGTAATGAGAGTATAATGAGCAAAAGGTTACATTAAGATAATGGAGAGTCCCTCGTTTTCCCACCTTTCTTTGCCTCCAGGACACTTGTCACCCCAAAATGTGTGGTTCCCTGTCACTCCGGAGGTTCCTGCTTTTGTCTGCCCAGGGGACCCTCGTTGTTTACAAGACATATGGTTTCCTGCCATTTGGCCCATGCCCTCAGCTCTCTGCTCATATCTAGCTATCTGCCTACTCTAACAAAATTAACTACTTGATGATTATGAGCACGTAGTAGCCCCCAGACCTTCTGGCGCCTAGGGATTGACAATGTTAATTGCCTTGTTACCTCAACATCAATCAATGAGAGAATCGTGCATGAGTTGATCACATACCCTGGGACTTCCCTCCTCACCTTCCCTTTAAAAATGAATTGCTGAAACCCTTCTGGGAGTTCAGAGTTTTTTTGGGCATCCGTCACCCGTTCTCCTCGCATGGCCCTGCAGTAAATCTTTCTTTGCTCCAAAGTCCGTCGTTTCGGTTTGTTTGGCCTCACTGTGTGTCAGGCACACTTGTGTCTGGTAACAATATCAGCCCAATGTAGGCAGTCCAGCTTCTCTCTGCCATGCTAATGCTTCTAGGAATGCCTTCACTCGAGAGGCACAAACTTGGCTTCTGTAGTTTAGTTCTTGTTGAAAATCATAGGTTTTGCGTCAAAGCTGTTTGGGTCCGGAACGACATTTCCCAAGGGTGTTCCAGAGCATCATTTCTCAACTGTAGTGTCAAGTCTGAAAAACTCTTGAAAAATAACACCATATTCTAGTTTATGAAGGGCTTGGAAAAATGCTGCACTTCACATACCTGATAAACTGTTTAATACTGGTCAGAAATCCAGAGCTGCATTTTGGACCTGTTACATTTGAATTGCTTAATGTATATCTGAGTGGAGATGTCCAGGGAGCAAGTGAATCTGTGAGCCTGGCACTCCGGAGGGAGATGAGATTTAGGGGTAAATAAATATTAGGGAATTAGCAGCATATAGATACCATCTTTTAAAAAAATTATTATGAGTGGGAGGGAGGGATAAATTAAGAGTTTGGGATTAATAGATACACACTACTATATATAAAACAGATAAATAGCAAGGTCCTACTGTATAGTATAGGGAACTATATTCAATACCTTGTAATAACCTATAATGGAAAAGAATATGAAAAATAATATATATATGTATAACTGAATCACTTTGCTGTACAACCAAAACTAACACAACATTGTAAATCAACTATACTTCAATTAAAAAATTATTATGATAAGAACATCTAACATGGGATCTATTCTTTTAGCAAACTTTAAGTCTACAATCCATTCTTGTTGACTATAGGTACAATGTTGTACAGCAGGTCTCTAGAACTTATTCATCTTAGTTGAAATTTTATGCCTGTTGATTAATAACTCCCTATTCCCCCCTCCCCCTCAACTCCTGGTGACCATCATTCCAGCATTTGATTTTAGCATATAAATGTTTTCTAATGCAACGGGTCTCTCCTTCGTGTAAATACAGAGGAGAAGAGGGCTGAGCCTGAATCTGGAACACCTAGAGAAACAGATGGCTCAAAGTTATAATAAAGTCATATTAAATAATAGGGAAATCTTTAAAAAACACACATAAAGGGATTTATTAATTATGATTTAAAAACTTGAAAGTTGACCTAAATAATATTAATTTATATAAAACTGCAAAATATTAAGTGCTTTTAATTTTGGACTTAATTTCAAAACAGTGACAGCTTTGTTGAAAACAATAATAATAATAATCTTAGATTAAATGGTTTTTATGCTTCTAATAGACCCTCATCTCAACAGTTCATAAGATGGAATACACAGACCTCTTTTATTTATGGGTTCTTCCGTTTGGGCTGTCTGTGGAACCTCCAGAATTTTAGGTCTGGATAGGTGGCTTTGGCTTGAGAGGTTGAAAGGAAGACACAGGAAAGTAGAGGAAAGAAATAAAAATGCAACCTTAAATGCACAAGGGGACACATTCATAGTCACACATAGAAATGTAGAGGAAGTAGTGGGGAGAGATAATAATTAATACATTCATCATTGAAGAAAGCAATGTTAAAATACATTCATTGGGATCCACACTTGATGGGGGACAATTCAATTATAATGGGTCATATCTATTGAAGATAGTCATATCTTTTCCCTGATTTACAAAAACTGTGATTTTTAAGCAGTGCTATACAATGTTGGAAAAAATCTCACAACAAAAGATGTGAGCTGGGCTTTTCAGTTCTCTTCTCTCTATTTTTCAAATTCTTTTTCACATTACTTTTCCCAGGTTTCCAGATCCTTAATCTGCCTGATTTTCTCCACTAAAAAAAAATTATACCAAATATATCATTCATTAATTTATTATTGGTTGATGATTAATTTATTCATGCAGCAAATACTTATTGAATGCTTACTATGTGCTAGGCACAGTTCCAGCTCTGAGAATATAAGTATAACCAAAATATATAGAGATTTATGCCTTCATGGAATTTATATTCAAGTTGGAAGCGGGGAGAAGGAATTAGAAAAATAATTAAATATAAAAATAAGGTACACATGTGTCAGATGTTGATAAGTGCTATGGAAAAATATAAAGCAAGAAAGGGGGTTGTGGTAGAGTTGAATTTTAAATAGGGTCATCAGGGACGGTATCACTGACATTTGAGCAAAGATCAGGAGGTGAGAAGAGAGTTGTGCAGATATCTTGGGGAAGGTACTCTATTATCTTTGCTTGAGAACTGGGGAGAAGGAAATCTTTCAACCCATAGAAATAAAATGTAAATAATGGCATTTCAGATGTCAATTAGGAAGATGGTTTTGGTGCAAAGACCTTCTTCGAGTCCTGTGAATCATGCCATGCACATCACTGCCAGCACTGCTAGTGGGAAAGGCCAACCTAGGAGAGGGGTTTTGAGTAACTCTTCCAAAGGTGAAGGCTATACTACCTGGCAAGTGACAGCCAATGAATGGATCTGCGGTAAAAAGTTGAAGGCTCCCAGGAGCATGGTAGGATGCCAGAAGACATTTAAACATCATCAAGAAGAGAAAAAAAAAAATCTACTTTTTTTACAGTCATTTTTCTAACTTTTAACTTGGTTTCAGCAATGTCTCTTTAGACCTTTGAATCTGTGCGGGGTCTGGGCATTATCTGGTTCTCTGTAAGTCTAATAATGATCCTATGTTCCCATGATTCAAACTTAAAAATAAAGGTTAGAAGTGTAACTAAGGAGGTCTCTCTGGGTTGATAGAAGAAGGGAGGAGGAACCATGAGTGGCTTCTAATATTTCTTATATGATATCCTTACTTCTGGATGTCCAGTCTTTTTTTCATAAACTCTTGGTAATTATGTCTCTGACACCAAGGTGAGGGCTGGCATATTTCTTTGAACTATGTAGTGCTTGTAACTCTTAAGCTCTGTCTGTCAACACTCATTGTCTGAATGCCCCCACTTGTTTCCCAGAGTACCATGGCATTTCCTTAGTTCACTCTTTCTTCCTCTAATCTCCAGGACAACTAGATGTCCCCAGTCAGGGGCACCACGTATGCCGTGCAGATTGTACCATACACAAGGAGACCTAACCAAGGGTCAAGTGGGAACTAAACTTCACTCTCTGGTTTACTTGACAAGCCATGTACCCTGTCCTCGAGCAGTGTCCATCTGGGGAAAGAGACGTCCTTTTCTAATTTAGCTAGAAACAACTTATGTCAGTCAAGCCATGTTCGCTTGTGGCTGCAATCACCCAAAAGGGGCGCCTTTTCTAATTCACACAATGGAAACTTAGGGGCTAACAGTGGCCCAATTTCAGTTTTCAAGGCATATCTTCAATGAAAACCTCTCTCCCTCTATCTTTCTACACGCACAAGCAGACATACCCAAAAGATCTTGTGCATTTGTGTGGTTACACGCACGCTAAGAAAAATGTCGATCATTAAGAAAAACTCATTTTGTTCCTCAAATTTTGTTTCATCAAAGCTGTGGGCTGTAATTATACTGGAAACAAGCCAAGGTTGTTGTTCACCTAAAGCACTTCAGAATGAGTAACTATCAATGAAGTAAAAGCGGGCCTGGTTTGCACTCCCATTTTAATGTTGTCCAAATCTTAGGATTATAGGGATGTAGAGAGCCTTGACAGGTAATCCCACCTCTACGAAGTGCTCTACCTAAATCATTACAAACAGGGTGGATTACTTTGCACAGGGTCAGAAAAAAATGACTTGGAGTCAGAAACCGGTTGAGTCTGAAAGCCAAGCTCCGAGTGGTAGACATGAGGCAGGTTTGTTATAGGAACAGTTGGATTTGCTCCCGTGGCAGTGAAGTGGGCTGCCTTCCACTTTTGTGAACTAGGAATTGTACTTAACTCATTGCTTTGGAGTTAAGAGCAAGGGCTTTGTAGCTAGATTGCCAAGATTCGAATTTAAATTCTACCTCTTACCTGCTGTATTAATTTGACCAATTCCCTTAACTGCTCTGTGATTCCGTTTTCTCATCACCGTTGTTGACATTTTCTCCATCATCATCACCATAATCCTCATCCTTCTCATCACCATCATCTAATTCTTGCCCCTGTTCCTTCAGCAGCTTTCTTCTACAGCTGGACACTACACTGCTTTTGTCTGTAGTTCTTTTCCTTTCTATATATCACTGTACTTGCCAAGTTATTTCCAAGCACCAGATTGGGCTTTCCTCGGTGTCTGGGTTCCTCCTGAGTAGACATCCTGGATATCACCTGGATACAGGCTGTTTCAATGCAGTTGAATCCAAAGTTAACAGACGGTGTTCCCTACAGGAGGAGAGAGTTAGGGGTTTAAGGTGTTCAGAAAAATAAATTGGATAAAAAGAAAATATTACTCCTAACAATCTTTGTGAACTTATTTGGATTAGATTTAAAGAAAATATATAGGCTTTATGCGCATCATAAAAATGAGAGCTATCATTTTTTTGAGCAGATACTATGCACTAAGTACAAGGCTGGATTTTTAAAAATACAAATATTTTAGCTATCTTGCTGGATAAATATTCTGATGAGGAAATATGAGGAAACTGAAATGCACAATAATGAGAGACTTATAAAAGGCAGTGCTAGTTCATGCTCTTTCTCTGACACAGTTTTCTCCAATATATTAGTTTGATCTTTTTTTCTGACCTCTGGATGCCCTAAACATGTGTATGAAGCAAAACTCAGTCATAGATAATAAAGGCAGCTTTTTTCAGTTGACACATTTAATTATTTCTTACTATGAAAGTAATACGTAATCAATATACGAAATTTTGAAACAACAGGTTTGTGACTTGCCTAAGGTCAGTCTGGTCTAATAAGTGGCACAGTCAAGGCTTAACCTTCCCTGAGAATCTATGCTCTCAGCCACAGTTTTGTATGAAACCATTTCCCTATGTTGGTCTCCTTTGGCTGACTCACATACAGGGTCAAATTCATTGTTATTTAACATACTGGCACATCTCAGTTCAGGGCATTTGTTTGTTTTGCACAGTTCCATCTGTCTTTAACATAGGTTAACAGTATGGAACTTCTCTTGGCCAAATAGGCAGCCAATAGTAGTAGTATTGGGGGATAGTAGTAACATCTTCATGATAGCAAATGTAACTGGAGAAGCCAGTGAGGCAAATGGAACGATACATGATAAACTGTCTCCTTTCAGAGACTATCTAGTGATCTGAAAATGTACGTTTAGCTTGATGGCAATGCTGTCATATTATATGCAAATTAGTCAATTCTTGGCATACTGTTTGGCCAGGGGAGGTCCAAGGTCACCGCCTCCTTTACTTGTGTTTCCCCAAGCTCTACTTCTGCTGATGGGGGTGTTTGTTTGCTTTGTTGAGAATCATACTTTAAGATGATGCCCGCGTAAATACATCATCACATTGGTTTCCTTGGTAAATATTGGTTTACTTCTCTTTTTAGTTTACAATTAAGTTCAAAGTAAGCCCTATAAAGTGATGGAGAAAATATGTATCAGGGTCTCAGCCCCTTCATCCATAATATTAAGGGTTAGGTTAGATGATAACTGAAGACTTTTCCATCTCTCAGGTTCCTTAAACTTTCCATTAGTCACAAAAGTGGAAGAAATTTCAGGACCTGGGATCACATTAACAATTTTTTTTTCCAGCAAATTTGGGTGTATTCCAGGAAATGTTGCTAATTCATTTCCTGCCAGCTGCAGAGAGTGGAATTTGTGATTTTCATCAATTGATGAGTGTCAGATAATATTCATGACAAACTGACATCAGAAGGGAAGCTGACTTTTAGTAAAGACATCAAAATGATAGGAGGTTAGGAACTGGACCCCATTTCTCATGTGTGAAGTGGAATAAAGTGAAATTAAGTTCTCTGCCACAAACATGTTTAGTGAAGTATAAAAAAATCTCCAGTTACAATTCTGGCTTATGAAAATAATATCGCACTCCTTTCCTTTACTCTTGGAGCCTGAATGGAATGTAGACAGAATAATGACTGTCCAATTAGGCACCACAGTGGTGCTCCTTTGAGGAGGTGTGGTAGGAAATGCACAGGTGGTAGATGCAGAGAGACTTCCTTAGATTCTTGATTACCCCTCTTACTGGTGTGTGAGCTTAATCATGTTATTTAATTTCTCTGAGCCTACATTTTCTCATCTATAAAATGAAAATAATAAAATGTTCCGCAGAGGTTTTTTGAAAATATTAAATTTTAACATACAGGTGATGGTTACTGCTCAAACAGTCTAGGTCCACAGCTTTTTTTTTTTTTTTTTGCGGTACACGGGCCTCCCTCTGTTGTGGCCTCTCCCGTTGCGGGGCACAGGCCCCGGACGCGCAGGCTCAGCGGCCATGGCTCACGGGCCCAGCCGCTCCGCGGCACGTGGGATCCTCCCGGACCGGGGCGCGAACCCGGTTCCCCTGCATCGGCAGGCGGACGCGCAACCACTGCGCCACCAGGGAAGGCCCGGTCCACAGCTTCATACTCAAAATTTTGCGATCTAAAAGTTGTAAAAATTATTTTCTTGAAACCCCCTTGGTGGCAAAACCTCAACTGTCTGATCTGATTTCACTTGGTAGAAATTTTTACCTGATCATGTGAAGCTATTTACAGTCTTTACCTTCCTCGAGGTGAATATTCATATATTCTACTGCATAAATATAAGTGTTTGATAATTTGTGCTGTCTCAGACCACTCTAGGGGGTATATAATGTACAATTTAATATCTTTTTAAAATTTAAAATTTCCTGAATTCTGAAATGTACATGGTCCCAAGGATTTCTGATAAGGGATTTTAGGTCTATATTTATTTCCTGCTTTCAGAATGAATGAATATGGAAAAATTTTTGTATTGGCCTATTCTAGTTAATATCACATGTGGTCATTTTGGTAAAATAATCTCTAGGATTTTTTCCTATATATATATATATTTTTTTTTTTTTTTTTTTTTTTTTTTTTTTTTTTGCGGTACACGGGCCTCTCACTGTTGTGGCCTCTCCCGTTGCGGAGCACAGGCTCCGGACGCGCAGGCTCAGTGGCCATGGCTCACGGGCCTACTCGCTCCGCGGCACGTGGGATCCTCCTGGACTGGGGCACGAACCCGCTCCCCCTGCATCGGCAGGCAGACTCCCAACCACTGCACCACCAGGGAAGCCCGTATATTTTTTGAAGGAATATTTTCATATTATCTGAACTAAGATTTATGATTATAACCACCTCAGAGGTCAGATTTGACAAAGACCTTAATACCTAGAACCCAGTGAGTCTTATGATAAGATAAAAAATATGCCACACTCTGGTTTAGTTTGACTAAGTTAACAAGGCCCTTTCACATTACCTATAGTAGTGGGTTAATAAACATTATTGAGAAGAGTTGAAATTCCAAAAAATATGCATGAACCTTATGATACTATGACAGTAGTTGGATGAATGAAATTTAATAGATTCTCAGCTTCTGTGAATATCTTTCAATTGGACATCTTTTCAAGAGAGTATAATTTCTACAAGGCTTTTACATATTTGGCTCAGCTTTTGGTCTCTCTCTTTTTTTTTATTTTAGAAAAGCTGCATTTGTTATTAAAAAAAGGCAAATCAAGTACTCTCTTGACTCTTAAACTTCTTACTCACACCTAAATATTATTGGCTCAGCTTTGGTCTCTCTCTTTTTTTTTATTTTAGAAAAGCTGCATTTGTTATTAAAAAAAGGCAAATCAAGTACTCTCTTGACTCTTAAACTTCTTACTCACACCTAAATATTATTCTTCCGCTTAGTATTGAGTTTCTGTATTTCTTGCTAGAGGTTGTGGCAGCCTAAGAAAGCTATTGATATGGATATGCAACCAAAGGTGGGAGACAGGTTCTATCCATGGTATTGAAGCAGTCTTGTTCTGTTGCCAAGAACAGAAGCCACAGGATCAAAACCAAAGGATCAATTGCCTGAAGTGCTCATAACTCATTTAAAACAAATCCCAGGTTTAACTGAGCCTGTATCAAATAGATTTTCCTGTATTAAGAGGATGCTTTTGGAGTTTAAGATGTGAAAGAGAGAAGACTATCAGTAATACTCCATATACATGGTGAACAGACCAGTATAATTCACAAGATACTAAAGAGAAATTATCTGTAGGCTACATAGTCACTGGGTAAAAATGAAAGTAATGTATTTAATTATCCTTTGGAGGGCTCTTTACATTATTTTTATGAATGCAGTAAAACATTGAAAAGCTGAAGAAAAAATAGGAAATTAACTTACATGAAAGTTGGCTTATTAATTGTCCTTTCATGTAGAAATGTGTTTTATTGTGTTTAGAACAATGTAATTTCAGAAGTAGTGAAAGTGTCTTCACTCATAAAAGGAAGCAAACAGAAATGGGATCAGAGAAAATAGATTTTGAACCTTAGAAGAGATGAGAGTTCTGGCATGTCACGGTGCTTGCTTTTGGTTCTCAGACCACTTTTGGTGCCATTCTCTTCTAAGACAGAGAAATGTACATGGTTAAAGGCACCAGGGTGAGAAGTGTGTTTTAATACCTCTACTTTATTCACCTTTTTTCCCCACTATTGGAGCACTGTAACCATCCTCAATTCTCTTCTCTCCCCTTTATGAAGCCAGCCCTCCCAGGAATGTTTTGAATTTGAAAGATTCCCTTGAATTATGGAATTAAAGACCTTTTTGTGTTTAACACGATTGCAGAAACTACAGATTAGGGGTTTTCTGAACAAGAGGATGATCTTGGTGCCCATGAAGTCATTCAGTTGACTTGCTAAGAGCATCTCAATTATGATATGGAAATTTTTGAGCTAATCTTCTTTAGAAAAGTCTAGTAATGGCTGGAGTCTTGCACCCCCTCTTGCCTTCCCAACAATCTATGTTACAGTGAGCCAGAGGAACCTTTTAAAAATACAAGTCATATTTAATTCTCTCATCTAGTTAAAACTGTTCAATGCTTTCTTTTACTCTCAGGAAAAAGACAGTGGGTGGTAACATGGCTTACAAGCCTCTGTAATAACATAGCCTCTGCGTACTACTCTCTAATCTCTGCAGTCCAGAAACACTGGCCTTGTTTTAGTTTTTTGAAAATTCCAGGATGGTAGAGATTATGTTTTATTTACTGCTGTATTTCTAGTGCCTAGCACTGTGCCATGATTGACAAATATTTCTTCAATGAATGAATGAAAGAAGGAATGAGTGAAATGTTGGTGCCATTCTAGTTAGTCTTCGTGAAACTACCCCACTTCTGCTATTGTCCCTTATCACACAAAAATATATTGAGTACTTACTATGTGCCAGGCACTGTGCTAGGCGCTGCTAAACGACACTTACAATGTACAATAACCAAGCTGTTGAGAATTAAGGATGGCCTCAGAGTGGGTTACAGTTTCAGAGAGATTAGGAGATCTAATATGCAGAACGGTGGAGAGTATAACTGTAAAACTCTACCTTTTTGCTGCTTTTAGACTAGACACAAGATTTAATTTCCAGGGAGGCAGAGATGCTTTATTATTTTTAAAAATCAATTAATTAATTAATTAATTTTGGCTGTGTTGCGTCTTCGTTGCTGTGCGCGGGCTTTCTCTAGTTGCGTCAAGTGGGGGCTACTCTTCGTTGCAGTGTGCTGGCTTCTCACTGTGGTGGCTTCTCTTGTTGCGGAGCACGGGCTCTAGGCACATGGGCTTCAGTAGCGGCGGTTCGCGGGCTCTAGAGAGCAGACTCAGTAGTTGTGGTGCACAGGCTTAGTTGCTCCGCGGCATGTGGGATCTTCCGGGACCAGGGATCGAACCCGTGTCCTCTGCATTGGCAGGTGGGTTCTTAACCACTGCACCCCCAGGGAAGTCCCAGAGATGCTTTTAAAACAAAAGTGAAGCACAATGTTTATTAATGTCTGCTATATTCATGCTTGAAGAGTAGCATATGAAGAGTTACAGATGTCTGTGCTACCTTGAGGTTCTTAAGTGAAGAAACCTGAGACTACCCTCACTCATTTCCTGCCCCCTAACTCTTTTTATCTTGGGCATAAGAGGAATGAAATTATGGACTGTTATGAAAGCCTGTTCTAGCTCTGAAGACATTAGATGCCTTACTGTGTCATTTTATAAATGAAGTGCTCAAGTGTTCAAAGCTTCTTTGGCAAATAGTGGCAGAATTACCATCTCTTCTAGAGGGACCTGGTGTAGTAGAGCAGAGGGGTATTTGGAAGAAGCTAAATTAGAACTGACTTATTCTGCAGAGGGATCATCATTGAAGAACAATTTAATGTTTCTTTTGTATCTGTTACATGATTTGATCCAAATTGGCTTTGGGGGAAAGTTTTTTATTCCCTCTTTTTTTTTGTATTAACAGCATGTACATGCAACAGATACATGTTTAGAGTATATATGTATATATATTTACTGTTTGATTTGCTTCTTTATCTTTTTCTAAAAGACAACTAATTTGAGTGTGACTACCCTGAATATTATTTTCTGCTAATAACGGTAATAAATTGTCACAGGATTGGTCATTCACGCCAGACTTGTAACTTTATAACACCAATTTAAAAGTAGAGTTTTGAAATTTTAGGGGAGAAAAGTAGGGCTTAGGGTATGAGTGTTCCCCCATTCCCCCAGGAAAGGATAATTTGCATAGAAGTAACTTTATGATAAATCACCTCTTTTGTCTAATTCTTGAACTGCATGCAGTAGTCTCTCATCAAAGAGGCCTTCATTCTAGTGAGTTTTACAAAAAGAAGTCCAAGTTCCTCATCTGTATTAAGGGTTATAATTGTCTGAACCTTTTAGTCAATCTTAGATAACTTCACATTATAGTCACAGTCTTTAAGGCTGTTCTCAGTTAAATTATCTTCTGTTTAAATATTATACTGTCTCCACTTGACACATCAACAAACATTATGAGTCATAGAAATCATAAGTATGAGAGGCTTTTTAGCTCCCCTCCCCCCTTTTCTTCTTTCTTTTCTGGTCAGTAAAGATGCCTTTTATCATCTGGTTATTACATCTACGATTAAACGCAAGCTTCAAGATAATAATTTTCTCTTTGAATCATGTACAATTATTTCCCAGTGTTTCCTCAGAACAATTGTATAGAAACTTGCTCCATGTTAAAGGAATTTCCAAACAAGTTTTTATTTGGAAAATTCTGCATAAGATACCACCACTCTTGGAAATTCATAACAGGTGAACAGATTGGTCTCCAAGAAGTGCTTCAGTAGAAAAAAAAAAAATTTCTTTAACCCAGGATTTCCTAAACTAAGTTGACTTTTGAACCACTTTCATTAATACCAAGTAGTATCCCACTATGGAAGTTGCTCTTTTAGTCCAAGCTACTGAATATAGGTACTCCTAATACTCATAAATCAGTTTGGGATTTAATTCTGGGAATGAGAGTGTATGTCAGCTCATGATATCTGTGACCCTATGGATGACTTCCACTGTGGTTTGTTTGGCTGATCTGATAGCTAATGTAGATATTCTATTCTTTCTGCAGTGCTTCAGGTACAACTTTCTATTCCACTGAGAAGGACAACTTTCTTAGAAGAAAACATTTCTTTGGAAAAAAGCATAAAATTGTTCTCTTTTCCTGCTAAAATCCAAATATGTTATTAGGCTCATTTTGGGAGAAACATGGAACTTTGATTCTGACATTTGTTCATAAGCTTGTTAGGAATGAATTGTGATACCCTTGCCCAATAAATGTCAAAGAATAGTATATTATAACATATAACATAATAGTATATGTTATACTATTATATTATAAAATATATACTATAATAGTATATACAGTATAATAATATCATATAATATAGTGTAATGGTATAGTTATAACATAGTCATGGTACAATTCTCAAGGAATAGTATAAGCACAGGGCATGATGACCCAGTGAAGGTCGACTGGTTATAGTGGAGCTGGGGATCCATTAGCATGTGAACACTAGAGAAATTCTTAAAGACTGCTCTGGGTATGTTCTTACAAATTTGTAGCTTGGCTTCACAATAGGTTGAATGTATTTACAGATCACTTGGTGAATTCATATAGAGCATTATCCTTTTCCAAAAATTTTCATCTTTGTTTTTCATGTGTATCCCTGCCTGTCTTCACAATATACCCTTATTTAACCTCATTTTTGTTCCCAGCACTCCTTCCTCCGGCCTGATGAACTGTTTCTATAGTTTATGAAGGATGTAGAGTCACAATCAGCTTTCTATCAGAGTCTCAACTTCACTAGGTTTAAAGTACTCCTTGTGGTTTTAGTAAAATGGAAACAATTGTTGCTTGCATAACTAATACAAATGAATCTGGTGCCACACCCTCCCTGGTCTTAGGTGCTGGTTGAACTTTACCAGAGGAGGAGGTGGTCAGCCCCTACGTCAGGCTCCTCAAAATGCTTCTTAGAAAGATGCTTGACTCCTGTGCCAGTAAAGCCACCGAGGAACTTAAACAAACTGGTTTGGGCCTCACGGAGGAAATAATCTGCACTGTCAAGAAAGAGAGAGAATGGCTTTCCCAAAGGAAGGAGCTTGGATAGCATAAGGAAGATAAATAGCCCTTAATGAATGGGTGAATAAAACCCTCAACAGTTTGAAATTCCTTTGGAGGAACCTGGGAAGTAAGCATTTTCTTTCTTCTCCCTTTATCTCTTGTCTGTCTCATATTTCAGTTTTATTGCCCCTCTTTCACTGCCCATGGTGCTGAATTATTATAAGACCCAGACTTAGTTTAACCTTAGCTATTTCCTGACTTCCACACCTTCTTTTAAGGTGGATAATGACGCAGTTTACTTCTTTCACTGCAGTCATGACTATTACTAACTTTTTACAATCGTCACATCTAATTTCTTATTACGCTTCCCCTTCACCAATGCACTGGGCAATGTGTCTGGCAGGAAAAGTACAGGCAGTATCTCTGGCTAAAATAACATCAAAGGGCATAGCTAAGAAACCAGTAAGTGTACTTATTTAATCAGAGAAGTATGCTGGGATGGTTCAGATTGCTCATGGTTGGCCTTCTTCTCTGCAGAGACCAGCCTAAGCTGGACATGGGTTCCAATTCTCACTCTAAATTTACTAGTTATATTGCCTAAAGGCAATTACCTAATCTTAGTTTGATTTGCTCATCTGTCATTTGAGGGACTAGCAATAGCTATCTCATAGGATTGTTCTGAGTATATGAGATAACATAAAAAGTTTAACTCAGAGCCTGGCAGAGATGTTCAATTAATGCTGGTTTCCTTCTTTTCTTTGAGTAGCAGTGGATGCCGTCTTAATGCTCCTGAGAGACATTGGTAATTCTTGATTACAAGGTTAGGAGTCTAGGTTCTTGCATTTTTTTTAAATGAAATTATTTCAAGTTACAGCAGATCTAAGATCTGCTATTTGGGTTTTCTAAAGAAAGCATATAGTAGTGAGGGAAAATTTTTATTTGAGAAAAAGCTCTATATCATTTGGGTTGAGAAACAAGGTAAGACAGCAGGTCAGGACTTCCCTGGCGGTCCAGTGGTTAGGACTCCATGCTTCCACTGTAGGGGGCACCGGTTTGATCCCTGATCGGGGAACTAGGATCCTGTATGCCACACGTGGTGCGGCCAAAAATAAAAAAAATTAAAAAAAAAAAAAGACATAGCAGGTCAAACAGTGGTGGCAGATATGAGCTGAATGACATCAGCATATGCTCAACAATGTAAGTGCATCTGAGATTGTAATGATCAGTCAGTCCCTGGTGGTGGTATTGGCGGTGTTTCTAAGAAGCAGCTACTCCAGTGACTGAGAGGGTTGAGATGGACCTTGCACTTTGAACTAGGCCTAAATCAGTTTCTGTCTCCACCAAATAGGCTGATTTCTGGAGGAGCTCAAGTAGTTGGGAATATGGGTGCTGGGCGGAGGTGAGGGGCAGCAAGTCCAAGGCTGAGTTTCACAGACTGGGCCAAACATGCCTGTGTGGGAGTGTGTTGGAAGGATGTGAGCAAATGCGTATGCTTATGCCTCAGACATTCTAGAAATCTTTAGCACTCACAGGAAATACAGTGTCCTGGTTAAGGGCTCCAGCACTGGAGATGGACAGACTGGTGTTCAAATCTCAGCTCTACCACTTGTTTTGTCAAATGCACTTAATAGGAAATCCACCTCAGATTGGATTTTTAGATAAGACTATTTATCGTCTCACACATCAAGAAATACAGAGGCAAGGTAGGCTGCAAGCCTAGTATGTCAGGACTCTGGCTCCGCCTCTGTGATCTCTTTGTTCTGTCCTTCCCAAGCAGTTGGCTTAATTTTCAAGAGGGTAGAAAGGTGGCAGCAGTGATTCTGGGTACCACATAATCTCCAGAAGAAAAGGGCAGACTAGTTTATTTCTCTATCTCTTCTGTAGGCGCGATAACACCTTTCCAAAAGCTTCACAGCGAACTTCTTTTCATTCGACAGAATAGGCTTATATGCCCATTTCTAAACCAATCATGGCAGGGGAACAAGATTACTGTGATGAACTTTGGCTAAAAATTTTCCAGTCTGGGAGCCTGAGATAAGGATCACACTGAAAAATTTGAGGGAAGATACCTGAACAAAGTTGTTTCTCTGTTAGAAAAGATAGACAGCCAACAGTATACATTATAATTTGTTACCTCTTTTGAGTTTCAAATTTTACATCAGTATCATATGCATAAGTCATATATTCAGAAAATATTAAATAAAATAATGTATGTAAAGCACTCAGCACAATACCTGTTTACAGAGTAAACATTTAGTAAAGTGACAGATGAACTTGGCAATTGATATACCACAATTACTGGCTGCAAGATTGATTCAAAGCTCTTACTGCTTTATGTGACTCTTCCGGAGAAACTTTCTGAATTTGTCCTGACTGGTAATACACCAGAATAATCTTGAGATCCTAGACAAAGTTTTTTAATGACACCTTTTTTGAGTGTTGAGTCCAGATGGTAATGTCACTAAAGATGGCCTTTTCTCCATATCTTATGTAGATATACTGAGTTTCCACTAACAACTAGGAAAATGGTTAAATATAATCAGCGTGCCATTATGGTCACGTGGACCTGTGTGTGTGCACACACATGCACTGTGTATGAATATGTTCAGCTTTTATGTTGCTTCCAGCCACTTGGCTGAGCATTTCAATTATTTTTCAAGTACCAGTTAGGTGTGAGGAATATGGCTATAAAGCAAGATTGAACAAGGGGGTGTCAGCAGGGTTGCCACACTCTACAACTCCACGTAGTGCCATTCACATAAGTTAAAATGTGAACAGCATCCCCAAGGTTGTGTAGGACACAGCTTGTGCAGCTCTGTGTGATGGCCCTACATGCCAGTGACTTTTATTTATTTATTTATATTTAGGTTATTTTTACAATTTTATTTTTGTTTACAGATATGCTTAACGATCACACATATATCCCCATATCCCCTCTCTCTTGTGTCTCTCTCTCCCCCTCTCTACCCCACCCCCTCTAGGTGTTCACAAAGCACTGATCTGTTCTCCCTGTACTATGCAGCTACTTCCCACTAACTTTCTATTTCACACTTGATAGTGTCTACATGTCAATGCCACTCTCTCTCACTTCATCCCAGCTTACCCTTCCCCCTCCCGTGTCCTCAAGTCCATTCTCTATGACAGGATCTTTATTCCTGTCCTGCCGCTATGTTCACCAGAACCATCCCTCCCTTTCGATTGCATATATATGTGTTAGCATACAGTATTTGTTTTTCTCTTTCTGACTTACTTCACTCTGTATGACAGACTTTAGGTCCATCCACCTCATTACAAATAACTCAATTTCGTTTCTTTAAATGGGTGAGTAATATTCCATTGTATATATGTGTCACATCTTCTTTATCCATTCATCTGTCAAAGGACACTTAGGTTGCTTCCATGTCCTGGCTGTTGTAAATAGAGCTGCAATGAACATTGTGGTACATGACTCTTTTTGAATTACGGTTTTCTCAGGGTATATGCCCAGTAATGGGATTGCTGGGTTGTATAGTAGTTCTATTTTTAGTTTTTTAAGGAACCTCCATACTGTTCTCTGTAGTGGCTGTATCAATTTGCATCCCACCAACAGTGCAAGAGGGTTCCCTTTTCTCCACACCCTCTCCAGGGTTTATTGTTTGTAGATTTTTTGATGATGGCCATTCTGACTGGTGTGAGGTGAAACCTCATTGCAGTTTTGTGGTTTTTTTTTTTTTTTTGCGGTACGCGGGCCTCCCACTGTTGTGGCCTCTCCCGTTGCAGAGCACAGGCTCCGGACACGCAGGCTCAGCGGCCATGGCTCACGGGCCCAGCCACTCCGCGGCATGTGGAATCTTCCCGGACCGGGGCACGAACCCGTGTCCCCTGCATCGGCAGGTGGACTCTGAACCACTGCGCCACCAGGGAAGCCCCTCATTGCAGTTTTGATTTGCATTTCTCTAATGATTAGTGACGCTGAGCATTCTTTCATGAGTTTGATGGCTATCTGTATATCTTCTTCGGAGAAATGTCTATTTAGGTTTTCTGTCCATTTTTGGATTGTGTTGTTTGTGCTTTTGATATTGAGCTGCATGAGCTGCTTGTAAATTTTGGAGATTTATCCTTTGTCAGTTGCTTCATTTGCAAATATTTTCTCCCATGCTGAGGGTTGTCTTTTTGTCTTGTTTATGGTTTCCTTTGCTGTGCAAAAGCTTTTAAGTTTCATTAGGTCCCATTTGTGTATTTTTGTTTTTATTTCCATTTCTCTAGAAGGTGGGTCCAAAAAGATCTTGCTGTGATTTATGTCATAGAGTGTTCTGCCTATGTTTTCCTCTAAGAGTTTGATAGTGTCTGGCCTTACATATAGGTCTTTAATAGGGAGTGTTCTAATTTCATTCTTTTACATGTAGCTGTCCAGTTTTCCCAGCACCACTTATTGAAGAGGCTGTCTTTTCTCCACCTTATATTCTTTCCTCTTTTATCAAAGATAAGGTGACCATATGTGCGTGGGTTTAGCTCTGGGCTTTCTATCCTATTCCACTGATCTGTATTTCTGTTTTTGTGCCAGTACCATACTGTCTTGATTACTGTAGCTTTGTAGTATAGTCTGAAGTCAGGGAGCCTGATTCCTCTAGCTCCAGTTTTCTTTCTCAAGATTGCTTTGGCTCTTCGGGGTCTTTTGTGTTTCCATACAAATTGTGAAGTTTGTTGTTCTAGTTCTGTGAGAAATGCCATCGGTAGTTTGATAGGGATTGCATTGAATCTGTAGATTGCTTTGGGTAGTATAGGCATTTTCACAATGTTGAGTCTTCCAATCCAAGAACATGGTATATCTCTTTTGTATATATACAAAAGTGTTTGTATCATCTTTA
The DNA here is from genome assembly GCF_002837175.3 of Physeter macrocephalus. NCBI lineage: Eukaryota > Metazoa > Chordata > Mammalia > Artiodactyla > Physeteridae > Physeter > Physeter macrocephalus. Next base: position 94,147,340 of record NC_041229.1, on the reverse strand, counting down.
ATTTCTTTCATCAGTGTCTTATAATTTTCTGCATACAGGTCTTTTGTCTCCTTAGGTGGTTTATTCCTAGGTATTTTATCCTGTTTTTTCAATGGTAAATGGGAGTGTTTTCTTAATTTTACTTTCAGATTTTTCATCTTTAGTGTATAGGAATGCAAGAGACTTCTGTGCCGTCATCTGCAAACAGTGACAGCTTTACTTCTTCTTTTCCGATTTGGATTCCTTTTATTTCTTTTTCTTCTCTGATTGCTGTGGCTAAAACTTCCAAAACTTTGTTGAATAATAGTGGTCAGAGTGGGCTATCTTTTCTTTTTCCTGATCTTAGAGGAAATGGTTTCTGTTTTTCACCACTGAGGACGATGTTGGTTGTGGGATTGTCCTATATGGCCTTTATTATGTTGAGGAAAGTTCCCTCTATGCCTACTTTCTGCAGGGTTTTTATCATAAATGGGTGTTGAATTTTGTTGAAAGCTTTCTCTGCATCTATTGAGATGATCATATAGTTGTTCTTCTTCAGTTTGTTATATGGTGTATCAAGTTGTTTGATTTGTGTATATTGAAGAATCCTTGCATTCCCAGAATACACCTCACTTGATCATGGTGTATGATCCTTTTAATGTGCTGTTGGATTCTGTTTGCTAGTATTTTGTTGAGGATTTTTGCATCTATGTTCATCAGTGATATTGGCCTGTAGTTTTCTTTCTTTGTGACGTCTTTGTCTGGTTTTGGTATCAGGGTGATGGTGGCCTCATAGAATGAGTTTGGGAGTGTTCCTCCCTCTGCTATCTTTTGGAAGAGTTTGAGAAGGATAGGTGTTAGCTTTTCTCTAAATGTTTGATAGAATTCGCCTGTGGAGCCATCTGGTCCTGGGCTTTTGTTTGTTGGAAGATTTTTAATCACAGTTTCAATTTCAGTGCTTGTGATTGGTTTATTTATATTTTCTATTTCTTCCTGGTTCAGTCTCGGAAGGTTGTGCTTTTCTAAGAATTCGTCCATTTGTTCCAAGTTGTCAATTTTATTGGCATAGAGTTACGTGTAGTAACGCATGATCCTTTGTATTTCTGCAATGTCAGTTGTTTCTTCTCCTTTTTCATTTGTAATTCTGTTGATTTGAGTCTTCTCCCTTTTTTTCTTGTTGAGTCTGGCTAATGGTTTATCAATTTTGTTTATCTTCTCAAAGAAACAGCTTTTAGTTTTATTGATCTTTGCTATTGTTTCCTTCATTTCTTTTCCATTTATTTCTGATCTGATCTTTATGATATCTTTCCTTCTGCTAACATTGGGGTTTTTTGTTCTTCTTTCTCTAATTGCTTTAGGTGTAAGGTTAAGTTGTTTATTTGAGATTTTTTTTGTTTCTTGAGGTAGGATTGTGTTGCTCTAAACTTCCCTCTTAGAACTGCTTTTGCTTCATCCCATAGGTTTTGGGGTGTTTCATTTTCATTGTCATTTTTTTCTAGGTTTTTTTTTATTTCTTCAGTGATCTCTTGGTTATTTAGTAGCATGTTGTTTAGCCTCCATGTGTTTGTATTTTTACAATTTTTTTCCCTCTAATCGATATCTGGTCTCATAGCGTTTTGGTCAGAAAAGGTACTTGATATGATTTCAATTTTCTTAAATTTACCAATGCTTCATTTGTGACCTAAGATATGATCTATCCTGGAGAATGTCCCCTAAGTACTTGAGAAGAAAGTGTATTCTGTTGTTTTTGGATGGAATGTCCTATAAATATCAATTAAGTCCATCTTGTTGCATGTGTCATTTAAAGCTTGTGTTTCCTTATTTATTTTCATCTTGGATGATCTGTCCATTGGTGAAAGTGGGGTGTTAAAGTCCCCTGCTATTATTGTGTTACTGTCGATTTCCCCTTTTATGGCTGTTAACCTCTGCCTTATGTATTGAGGTGCTCCTATGTTGAGTGCATAAACATTTACAATTGTTATATCTTCTTGGTTTGATCCCTTGATCATTATGTAGCATGCTTCTTTGTCTCTTGTAAAAGTCTTTGTTTTAAAGACTATTTTGTCTGAGATGAGAATTGCTACTTGAGCTTTCTTCTGATTTCCATTTGCTTGGAATATCTTTTTCCCTCCCCTCACTTTCAGTCTGTATTTGTCCCTAGGTCTGAAGTCGGTCTCTTGTAGACAGCATATGTACAGGTCTTGTTTTTGTATCCATTCAGCCAGTCTATGTCTTTTGGTGGGAGCATTTAATCTATTTATATTTAAGGTAGTTATCGATATGTATGTTTCTATTACCATTTTCTTAATTGTTTTGGGTTTGTTTCTGTAGTGTTTTTCCTTCTCTTGTGTTTCCTGCCTAGAGAAGTTCCTTTAGCATTTGTCGTAAGGCTGGTTTGGTGGTGCTGAATTCGGTTAACTTTTACTTATCTGTAAAGGTTTTAATTTCTCTATCGAATATAAATGAGATTCTTGCTGGGTAGAGTAATCTTGGTTGTAAGTTTTTCCCTTTCTTCACTTTAAATATGTCCTGCCACTCCCTTCTGGCTTGCAGAGTTTCTGCTGAAAAATCAGCTGTTATGCTTATGGGGATTCCCTTTTATGTTATTTGTTGCTTTTCCCTTGCTGCTTTTTATATTTTTTCTTTGTATTTAATTTTTGATAGTTTCATTCATATGTGTCTCGGTGTGTTCCTCTTTGGGTTTATCCTGTATGGGACTCTCTCCACTTCCTGGCCTTGATTGACTATTTCCTTTCCCATGTTAGGGAAGTTTTGAGTATAATCTCTTCACATATTTTCTCAGACCCTTTCTTTTTCTCTTCTTCTTCTGGGACCCCTATAATTCTAATGTTGGTGCATTTAATGTTGTCCCAGAGGTCTGTGAGACTGTCCTCAATTCTTTTCATTCTTTTTTCTTTATTCTGCTCCCTGGCAGTTATTTCCATCATTTTATCTTCCAGGTCACTTATCCGTTCTTCTGCCTCAGTCATTCTGCTGTTGATTCCTTCTAGAGTATTTTTAATTTCAGTTATTGTGTTGTTCATCACTGTTTGTTTGCTCTTTAGTTCTTCTAGATCCTTGTTAAATGTTTCTTGTGTTTTCTCCATTCTGTTTCTGAGATTTTGGATCATCTTTACTATCATTACTCTGAATTCTTTTTCAGTTATGTTGCCTATTTTTTCTTCATTTTGTCGTCTTGCATTTTTTTACCTTGTTGCTTCCTCTGTAACAATTTTTTTTTTTCGTTTCATTATTATTATTTTTTAATGGGTGGTGCTGTATTCCTGTCTTACTGGTTGTTTGGCCTGAGCTGTCCAGCACTGGAGTTTGCAGGCAGTTGGATAGAGCCGGGTCTTGGTGCTGAGATTAGGACCTCCTGGAGGCCTCACTCCAATTAATATTCCCTGGGGTTTGTGGCTCTCTGTTAGTCCGGTGGTTTGGACTTGGAGCTCCACCACAGGAGTTTGGGCCCGACCTCCATCCTGGGAACCAAGGTCCTGCAAGCTGGCTCCTGTGGGTTCCTCCCATCCCCTTAGGTGTCTGTGGTTCCCCACTTGTGCCTGGTAGGTGCCCTAGCTGTGCCAAGACACGAATTCTGTGTCCTCCTAGTCCACCATCTTGACTCCGCCCACCAGTGACTTTTAGAATAGGATACAAACTTTGCACAGATAGCATGGAAGAGCAGGGAGTATGGTTTATATGCATTTGATTAGTTCTTTTATAGTTAATTACTCCTTTATGAAATGTGTGGAATGTGGATTCATTCCTGCGTAGTAAAACGCAGAATGAATCCCTATTTACCATTTTATCTAGAGCAATTTTATCAGCACATAATGGGGACTGTGCTCTGATATTAACTGTCTCTTGAAGGACTTGGCTATTCTTACAATTAAAAGTCAAGCCCTACTCCTTTTTAAAAAAAGTAGGACAATTACTTTTTTAAAAAGCTTTGCAGAGTGGTAGAATATTGTGGTGCTTGAATCCATTAATTCTAGCAGAAGATTGCCTTGATTCAAATACCAGCTACTCTACTATCTGTGCAACTTTTGCTGCTGTTAAATCACTTCCCTCCACCATAAAAGGGAGATAGTCATAATGCTGATCTCCTGGGGCTTTTTGGAAAATTAAATGAATTATATATAGTGCCTCAGAAAAAGCCTTGGGTCAAGGGAATCACTCCATTAGAGTTAGTTGTGATCAAGTGTTGGCAAAGATATGGAAAAATTGGAAGATTTACACACTGATTATGAGAATGCAAAATGGTGCAGCTGCTATGAAATACAGTATGGAGGTTCATAAAAAGATTAAAAATAGAGCTACCATTTGATCCAGAAATCCCATTTCTGGGTATATATACAAAAGAATTGAAATCAGGATCTCAAAGAGATATTAGCCTTCCCTTGTTCATTGCAGCACTGTTTATATTACCCAAGATGTGGAAACAACCTACATGTTCATCAACAGATGAATGGGTAAAGAAATGTGCTAAATACATACAATGGAATACTATTCAACCAAAAAATCCATAAGTATTAGAATAAATAAAACTCTCTTTGACAGATAAACTGAGGCTCAGAGAGTAGAAAGTATATTTTTCCTAAGACCACACAACTAATTAGAAGAATAAGTGGAACTTTAACTTACCTGTGCTGACTTCTGGCCTGGAGTTCTTCCTGTTTTTTTATCTTATTACTTATAGAAAAATTAATGCAGTATGTTTTCTTTCTATCTCTTGGCTGTTTGATAGAATGGCTTAACTTAAAGAAGGTGTTTCTCCTGGAACTTAAGTAAAAGATAGAACATTTAAATGTTTCCCCTAATAAGAATCAATCGACAATGCCCCTCTATGGATGATTTACAGTTATGGAGTAAGATTACTGGCATGTAATAAATTGCAATTCAAAGCCACACTGACCTGTACTTTTTAATCTACTTACTAGTGTTATTAAATACAAAGTAGAAATACTTTAGAACTTAAAGAACTGATATTGAGACTCATTATGTGCCAGACATAGAGCTAGCCATTTGAAATATAACTTAGATATTATTCTCTTCATTTTGCTGTTGAGGAAACTGAGGATTATGGAAATTGTGACTTGCTAAACATTGTAAAGCTATAAAGTGGCAGAGCTGGGATTCAAATCTGACAAAGCTGGACTTTAAAACTTGTGTTTTTCACACTGTCTCAAACTCCTGTCCAGTGCTGGGGTACTATAATTATTATATTTTAACCAGTACCCACTGTGTACTAAAAAGCCCTTAGTAGTTAGATAGGGAAATAATATATGTCTGAATAATTTTTTGCTTCTAAGTCGTTTGGGAATTAGCATTTTAGTATTTTGCATGTAAAAAATGTTTTATGTGTTTTATAGACTGAAAAGTTTCATATAACTATCGATTATCATTATCCTTATGTTAGAATTCAGGTTGCTTTCTTGGAATTTCAATGTAAGCCTTTAAAAAAACTTTGTACGGCATTTTGAATTTTTCCGTACTAACATAAAGAAGTAAAACATGCATTATAAGTTGTTTAAAGATTCCAGCAGCTATTATGCATCATAATGTGTACTGAAGTTAATTCTAAAGCATATCTATAGCTCATTTTATTGCTATGGCACCTTGTTTATAGCATAGTATATTTATGGGTTAGAATACCTTTAAATATTCTGGTCTTATGTAGTTGTTTTTTTCTTTCCTCATAAAATTTTAAAAGGACACTTAATGTTTTAAGAAACACTGCACTTGAGATGCAAAGCTGTTTTATTATTTTTTTACAAGTTAGCTTTTTTCATAATTCTTAGTTTTTAGCTTGTAGAGAGTTGGTTCACAAACTGGCCGCCATACGTGGCGGGCAAGGAGAGACTGAAAAAAGAGGCAGACCACTCCAGATTGAAAGGTGGCAGTTTTAATAAGCAAGGGAAATTACTTAACGAGGCTTGTCTTGGGCGTCCACAAGACAAGTAGATCTCTGCACCAGCCAGGCATCACCTTAAAAGTTTATATAGAGGCCTTAACTGGGTTCAGTCACATATCTGGTCCAGACGGTCTCAACAATATCTTATTTTCTCAAGGCAGAGAGAGTGGGCAGAACATAAATTGCAAGGACAGGGGAAGGGGTGAGGAGGAGCTTCCAATTACCTGGGTCCAGCTCTCCAGTCAACCAGAAGTCACATCTTCTCAATGATTTCCCCCAACATAGGGATTTAGAGTAAGAATAAGATAAATACTACATTAAATTTAAAAATTTTAAGTACATATTTTTATCTAACACATATAATAATTAGTCCTATGTACTGCTATTACACTGGGGTACCTCTTCACATATCGAAAGTTTCCTGTTAGGAGACAATTCTCCATAGGTCACTTGCATTTCTGAAAATTTTATGAGCAAAAGCATTGGCTACCTTCGTCCTGGACTATCTTTTCAAGGATGCTTGTACAGTACGTCCCCCACATACAAACAAGTTCCTTTCCGAGAACACATTCATAAGTCCACTTTGTTTGTAAGTCCAACAGGGTTAACCTAGGTACCCAACTACACAATCTGCTATATAGTACTGTACTATAATAGGCTTATATTTTCACACAAATAATACATAAAAAACAAACACAAAAAATAAAGAAAACATTTTAAATCTTACAATACAATACATTGAAAAGCACAGTAGTACAATACAACAGATGGTGTACAGGGGCTGGCATCGAGTGAACAGGAAAGAAGAGTTACTGACTGGAGGACGGAGAGGAGGTGGGCCATGGTAGAGCTGAAGGATTGTCAGCAACAGGAGACGGAGGGCAAGCTGCAATTTCACTCATGCCTGACATTGATGGAATGTACGTTCGCATCTTTGAAAGTCTGCAACTTGAAGGTTCACATGTAGAGGACTTACTGTATAGCAATCAGCCTTGGAAGATAGCTCTAATGTCTCCTTCTGGAGCAAGGGACAGATTTTCCTACAGACTTGGAACATAGAGATAGTATATAGAGCATAGGCCAAGTGGTGTTCTGCTCATTACAGAAAATTGCAGAAAATTAGGGCTCCATCAGTGTTACTCTCCTATAATACAACTTTCTTTTTATTGGCTTACGGGAACTAGGATTTTGGGAGCTGGCACAAGTGCTGATATTCTGGCTACTTTTATTATCCTGAGTAATAAGTCTTTTATTTCTGACCCAGAAATCTCATGTGTTCTGTTAGCATAAGTGAAACTGTGTGGCAGGCTACATTGTTAGCTTATAAATAGAATAAAATCTCAGACCCTTCATAGCTTTTGACTAAAGTATCCAAATTAAGTATCTTGGACCTACCACCTAGATTAGCCATTTTAATACATGGTAACTCAAATTTTTTTAAAATTTGAAGAAGATTTAAGCTTCAGAATATTCCAGACTAATATAGTAAAAAGCCATCAAAAATGTTAAAATGTCATCATATTTCCACCAGATTTTAAAAATAAAATGGTTGAAACATTACAAATAAAGTTGAATTCTACTTTGTCCTTTCTCAGAACACTGTTTTTCTCTTCTTTCCTGGAGGCAATTACCATCTTGATTTTGGTGTGTGTCCTTATAGTCCATGATTTAATACTTTCACTATATATATGAAAAGATATGTAGTTCTAGTTTGTGTTTTTTAAAAAATTACATAATTTGTTTCATAGTGTATGATTTCTTAATGATCTTTTCTCACTCAACATTGTTTTTAGATCTAGTCTTGTTTATGCCTATTGATCCCATTTATTAATTTTCTTCTGCTTCACTATATGAATATAACATATTTTATTCATCTAAACATTACTATTAGGCATTTGGGTTGTTTCCAGTATTTTGATATTGCAAACAATGCTGTGATGAACATCTTTATGTCTTGGGACAATGAGGGCACCTTTCTCTTGGATGACTAATAGAATGTGGCAGAATTGACATGGTGCCAGTCTGGACCTAAGAAAACAAGGCAAGCTCTACTTTTGCTCTTTGGAGGAAACCAGCTACTATGTAAGAGATCCAACTACTCTGGGACTGCCATGCTGTGAGGAAGTCCAATCTAGCTACGTGGAGAGGCCATGAGGAGAGAGAGATGTCCCTCTAGTCTCCCTGCTGTTCCAGCCATCCTAGCTGAAGTGCCAGACATATGAAGAAGTCACCTTTGACTTTCCAGCCATGGCAAATGTCACAAGGAGTAGAGACAGGCTGTTTCCACTGGGGCCCTGCCAAAATCGCAGACTCAACAGCAAAGAAATGGTGACTAGTTTTGAGCCACTAAGTTTAGATAATGAAAATACCCATTTTTCTCGTGGGCATTCTTTTCTTATATTAATTAGTAAGTATTCTTTATATACTATGGATACACGTTTCTAGTGTTTTTGTGAGGAAACTTGACTCATCAAGGTATAAACTCAAATGCTTTTATTTTTTTCATCAACTGCTACCAACAGTACTATGTTGAAGCCTCGTTTTCCACTAGGACAATATCTCAGCATCTGCATTACTTTTCAGCCGCATTCCATTATTAGAACAGACTCTTAGCATTTTCTAAAGTTTATTCCTGAGTGTTTTAAAATCAAAGTCTCTTATTCGATTAAAAAATTCTCTAGGAACTTCCCTGGTGGCACAGTGGTTAAGAATCTGCCTGCCAATGCAGGGGACAGGGGTTCGAGCCCTGGTCCTGGAAGATCCCACATGTCGTGGAACAACAAAGCCCGTGTGCCACAACTACTGAGCCTGCGCTCTAGAGCCCACGAACCACAACTACTGAGCCTGCGTGCTACAACTACTGAAGCCTACGCACCTAGAGCCCGTGCTCCACAACAAGAAAAGCCAGCGCAATGAGAAGCCCGTGCACCACAATGAAGAGTAGCCCCCGCTCGCCGCAACTAGAGAAAGAGCACGCAGCAACGCAGCCAAAAAAAATTAATAATAATCCTCTAGATCTCCCTCCTAAATAGGTGAGACTTGCAGGGGTAGGAGTTTGGAACAGTATGTGTGGGTGCGTATGGGACACGTGTAATCTCAACACACATGGGATGTTGGACAGACAGGACTGATGTGAGGCAGATTCTGCCCTGCTTCATGCTCCTAAAGTGTTGAGGCTTAGTTCTTTCCTTGGTTGGCCTTAAATGGTGTTTGAGATTGATGTCTATGGACTCCATAGGACAAGATAATGGTTCCCACAGATTCAGCTGATGATGGTCTCCTCTCAAGCAGCCTCTGAAGGCATTGTGGGTTCCTTTCATGATTGGCTATATCTTCCACTGATCCTCAATTGACAGCTTTACAGAATATTTTTTTGAACTGAGTGCCTGTTTGCTTTATGATGTAACCATCACCGGCAAGACTGTAGCCCCAAATCTGAGGAAACTGGAATGCAGGTTTGGGATCCAGGAGTCCTGACCTTCCTTCTTTTGCCCTGTGGGCTCCCACCGTGCCTTCACTCCCAATCGTCTCTTCTCCTACTCCACTAGTGCAAGGAAGATCATCAAGTTCAGTGGCTAAGTAAACATCCTACCAGAAGCAAAATAGCAATATGACCTTCTTGCAGCCATTGTCAAACTTTACCAATCATTGTCTTGAGTGTTCCCTTGGTTTGGGAGAAAGGAAGCCCCTCCTTCCCTTCCCTTAGAGAGAGGGGAAAGAAGGAAACATAGCCTCTATTTACAAACAAAAGACAACTTATAACTTCCTTTCATCCACATATAAATCAGAGGTTTAGGGGAAAGGTAGTGTCAGTTTTGTTGAAACTGCATCTCTCTGCAAGCTCTGAAGGGAGTGATAGCTGGAGGTTTCTGATCTTGAATGTATGTTTCCTGGATCTGTTTTTCTCAGCCAAGTCTTGATTTTCCTAACATCATCCTTTCATATAATTAACTCTTTGTTACATATGCTACAAAGATCTATACCCAAACTGTGGGTTGACTTTTAATTTTGTTTATTGTGGCTTTGGTCTTACAGAAGTTTTAATTTTGATGTGGTCAAGTTTATGTATAACCAAAGAAATACTTCCATAAAGTCATAGAAGCATGTATTTTTCTTAATAGCTGTAGAAGTTTGCTTTTTACATTAAGGTCTCTCATCCATCTGGAACTTATAAAAATTCATATATGATGTGATAAGGGGATATAATTTAATTTATATAGAAAGCCAATGGTTCCAACACAATTTATTGAATGTCTATTCTTTTCCCAGGAATCTGAAATACCAGTTTTGTCTTATATCACATTTCCATATATGTATAGCTCTGTTTCTAATATTTTTGTTTCCTTAGTATATTGGTCCTCTTTGAAGCAAAACAGTACTGTCTTCATTACTATGGCTTTATATATCCTAAGATCTAGTAAGTCTCCCATCCTTTCTCCCAGAATAATTATGATTATTCTTGACCCTTTAGTCTTGCATATGAATTTTAGAATTGACATATAAGTTCTGTAAAAAACTATGTTACGATTTTGATTAGCACTGTGTTTGGATTTATAGATTAATTTGGGTATGAACTAACTCTTTAATGTAAAAAAAATGAAGTAGTTGCCTAGCAGTCTAAATGCATAAATGTTTCCATTTATTGTATAGCTAATATATCTTTCTTACTTGGCAGTATTTTTATGCAGAGCTTTATCTATTGTCATGGTCAATGCCTAACACAAAGCTTCTCTCAATAAATATTTGTGGAATTAATGAATGAACCATGTAGACATTTGTGCTAGATATTTTGTAACTTAGAATGTGTTTTGGGAACTCTATGTCATTAGCTATAAATTTTCCAAATTACAAAAATGTCGTTCATGATTTAGTTTGAGAATGTAGTCTCTCAACAAGAATGCCTAATTATTAAAGCTGCACTAAGTCTACATTTTGCATTTTGTGTGGTCCTGTGTTAGTAATTATTGTATCATTTCTGCTTATTTGTTGAGGATGGTGGAGTGAGTTATATCTGCAGATTATATTTTTAAAACCCCTTATTGAAGTATGATTGATGTAAAAAATTTTTACATATTTAATATACACAACTTGATGAGTTTGGAGATATACATCCATAAAACCACCATCACAATATATGCCATAAACATGTCCATCACCTCCAAAAGTTTCCTTCTGCCTTCTTTATTTGTAATAATAGTAATAAAGGCTGTGTCAATTTACATTCCCACTAACAGTGTACAAGACTTCCCTTTTCTCCACACCCTCCCAACACTTGTTATCTCTTGTCTTTCATAATAGCTATTCCAACAGGTGTGAAGTGTGTCTCATTGTGGTCTTGATTTGTATTTTCCTGATGATTAGTGGTACTGAGCACTTTTTCATATACCTGTTGGTCAGTTGTTTGTCATATCTATTCAGTTCCTTTACCCATTTTTAAATCAAATTGTTTTCTTTGCTATTGAGTAGTATGAGTTCCTTATATATTTTGGATATTAACCCTTTTTAGATATATTTTCTCCCATTTAGTAGGTTATCTTTTTATTTTGTTGGTTGATTCCTTTGCTGTGAAGAAACTTTTTAGTTTGATGTAGTCCACTTATCTACTTCTGATTTTGTTGCATGTGCTTTTGGTGTCATATCTAAGAAAACATCATCAAAATTAATGTCAAAAAACTTCCCCCTTTGTTTTCTTTTAGGAGTTTTATGATTTCAGGTCTTTAATGCTTAAGTCTTTAATCCATTTTGAGTTGATTTTTGTGTATGGTAAGATAGGGGTTCAATTTCATTCTTTTGCATGTAGCTATTCAGTCTTCCAACACCATTTATTGCAAAGACTATCATTTCTCATTGTATATTCTTGGCCCTTTTGTTGTAAATTAATTGACCATATATGCATGGGTTTATTTCTGGGGTCTCTATTCTGTTCCATTGATTTTTGTGTCTGTTCTTATGCCAATACCATACTGTTTTGATTACTATAGCTTTGTACTATAGTTTGAAATCAGGATGTGCAATGCCTCCAGCTTTGTTCTTCTTTCTTAAGATTGCTTTGCCTATTTGGGTACTTCTCTGGTTCCATACAAATTTTAGATTTGTTAATTCTATTCTGTGAAAAATGCCATTGGAAACTTGATAGGGATTGCATAGAATCTGTGGATCACTTTAGGTGGTATGGAGGTTTTAACAATAATTCTTCTGATCCTTCAGCATGGAATATCTTTCCACTTATTTGTGTCATCTTCAACTACTTTTATTAATGTCATTGTTTTAGTGTACAGATCTTTCACCATTTTGGTTGAATTTATTCCTAAGTATTTTATTCTATTGATCGTATTTCAAATGGGATTGTTTGCTTAATGTCTCTTTCTGATAGTTTATTGTTAGTGTATAAAAATGTGACTGATTTTTGTGTATTGATTTTCTATGCTGCAACTTCAGTGGATTCAGGACTGTCATAACAAAGTACCAACAACTGAGTGGCCCAGAACAATAGAAATTTATTATCTCACAGTTCTGTAGGCTAGAAGACAGATTAAGGTGCTGACAAGGCCATGCCCTCTCTGAAGGTACTAGGGAAGGACTTGTTCCCCCCGCCAAAAACAACATTTATTTTGAGATTTGAGAATAATGGGAAAATTAAGTAATGGGAATTGGACCCTCTTCGGGGTCTTCTGGGAAATCAGAAGCACCACCCTCTTCTGCAGCTCTATGCTTCTTTAGTTTAGCAATCAGTTCTTTCGCTGGATTGAAGATGCCATTGGTCTGCTGGTCACAGACATAGCAGCGCGGGGTGGTGCAGAAATGCTGCAGCGCACAGCTCTCACAGAAATAATGCCTGCACTTGGTGACAACTGGGTTTTGGAAGGTCTGGCGACAGATGAAACACTTGAACGGTATTTCCTCCTCATCACTTCCCGCTTCATAGTTTTCATCCTCATGGACACCATAGCGACCCTCGTCAAGCTCACGTTCGATCTGCCACCCATGTTTGTAATCTGAACGGTCATGGAGGAATTTGCAGCTGTCTCCAAAGCCGCAAAAGCCAGTCTCCTTGTAGTCCTTACAAATGTTGGGCTGGTAATCCCAGCGCACGGTGGCACGCAGATGCTCGGGAGCTCGGATGGGGCCTTTCCTCACCATCCCGGAGGAAGCATTGCCCATGGACGTATCCCTGGGCTTAATGTACTTCTGATAATTATTGATTCCCCGATAGATCTTGTCATCTTCCTTGTGCCTCAGCTCCTCCTGGATCTTCTGGCTGCGCTCAAAGATGGCTTGTGCGTCACGCTCCTTCTCTGTGTCTAGCTCATAGACAGCAGTCGCCCCCATATCCTCTGGCCCCACGGGCTTCCCTGAGCGAGTGGACTTATAGAACACGCCGAGGCTCTCGGGCTTGTTCTCCCCCTCCCCCTCCTCGCTACTCAGGTCGCCGTAAGCCGCCTTCTGTTTACCACTGCCAGGGGTCTTCTGTATCATCGGATTGTGGGTCGCCCGCTTCTTTTCCGGGCGGACCACAGTGTTGCCTTCGTCACTGCTGCTGCTGTTGTCTCCGGACTCTTGGTGGCAGATCGGGCACTTTCTGAGACCTGTAGCCCCTTGTCCTCCCCCTCCCCCTCCTCGCTACTCAGGTCGCCGTAAGCCGCCTTCTGTTTACCACTGCCAGGGGTCTTCTGTATCATCGGATTGTGGGTCGCCCGCTTCTTTTCCGGGCGGACCACAGTGTTGCCTTCGTCACTGCTGCTGCTGTTGTCTCCGGACTCTTGGTGGCAGATCGGGCACTTTCTGAGACCTGTAGCCCCTTTTCGCCCAGGCTTTTTGAAAAGAAAGGTGCACATCTGGTCTGTCATCTTTCCTGGAAAAAGTTGCTCTGCCGTTTTAAGAGTCTCGGGTTCCCAAACGGCTGTGGCCTGCTGGGTGGCGCGGGGCTTCCTTACGTCACTGCACGTAGTGCGCTCCGCCGCCGGTGGGTGCAAAATCGGTTGCGGGAAAAAGGAGTGTCCATGGACACTGCGGGAGCACGAGTGGCCATAGTTCTTTGACTTGTGGTAGCATAACTCCAGTGTTCACATGGCTTTCTCCCTGTGTGTTTGTCTGTCTTTTCACATGGTGTTCTTTTTATCAGGACAACAGTCATATTGAATTAGGGACCCATCCTACTCCAGTTTGATCTCATCTTAACTAATGACATCAGCAATGACCCCATTTCCAAATCAGGTCACATTCAGAAGTAATGGGAGCTAGGGCTTCAACATATAAATTTTGGGGGTGTGGGCTCAATTCAACCCATAGCACATCTGTTAGATCACCTGTTACAACTTATTATTATTATAATTAGTTTATTTGCATGTCTTTATTCCTTAACTCCTCTGCAGAATATAAATTCTTTCAGGGATTCCTCCTTAATCATTAAAAAAAAAAAAAAAGAAATCCCAGTGCTTAGCACATTGCCTGATACAGAAGAAGGCAAAATACTAGTTGTATGGCTATTTTAAGTGGTAGACTCTGATAATCTAAGGTCTGGGATTTTTATTCTCCCTTTATTATAATGACATCTAATATTTACCCCAAACTCTAGTTATTTGGTTGCCCCAAATAAGGTATTACTTATTTTTGTGGCAGGTAGTTGATACGGCTTTAATTAAATCTAATGGGACAATGTGATAGAGAGATTAAACCAGGCATTTCTTCATGCCATTTGGTGATCTGACCAAGGAAATCAGTCTTTAAAAATTCCTTAAGGCATTTTCGTTTCATTTAATGATCAAATTAGAGATTGATGTATTTAACCTCAATATCTTCTGTATTCTGTTACCTGCTTTAATTTGAATTTAGAAGTGATCGAACACAGGAGGTCATTAGATGCATGACTGCACATTCTGGTTTTGTGAATTCATGTTCAAGTCTGATGCTTGAAAATCAGTTCTCTGTAAGCTTTGGATATGAGACTGTAGTACGTATTTATCTTTCCCTTATGGTTACCCATCACTTGACCCATTTCTTCTTCTGTTTGGGGAATCTCCCTTGTTCCCATTCTGAATCTTGTTGAGATGTTGAGATGCCTTCTACTACAGAAGCTGAAAATGCCCAGTCCTTACTTTCCTAGCCTTTATTGCAATTTAGGACTCTTGAGGAACTCTCTGGCTGCAGTGCTACAGGAAGATCAGAAACTGCAGTAATAATGGTGGCAGTCAGTGTTTGGTAATACAATGCTGTGTTTGGTGGAAGAGCCAATGGTGTCTTCCCCAGACCAATGATGTGGCATGTTTTGTATGTTGCTCCTGGCTGCAGATCTTCAACAGGGCTTCTGTGTTGCAATGCACACCATACATGGCTGGCCTTGAACCTGGTTCTTCAATCATCCTGGTGAGTCTGAGACATATGCTACCCTTTGAATAAATTCCTAGCCCCTATCATTCCCAGTCAATGATAACTTCTTCAATTTTCAACTAAAAACCTTGACAAGTACAAGGATATTCAGTATTTAACTGATGTACCTATAATGAAATATTAGATGTGTGGACCAAAATAAGTTGTCCAGTCTTATGTTTGTCATGAAGATTAGTCTTGTACATCAGCTTCTATGCTGGTTTTGATTGATACTTTTTTTGTTCATTTTCTAAGCCTCATTTATTTTTCAATAAATATTTTTTGAGTGCCTGAGTGTTAGTTCCTATGGCTACCATAACAAATTACCACAAACTTGGTGGCTTAAAGCAATATAAATTTATTCTCATATATTTCTGGAAGCCAGAAGTCCAGAATCAGTTTCACTGGGCTAAAGTCAAGGTGTTGGCAGGGCTGGTTCCTTCTGGAAGCTCTAGAGAATGTGTTCCCTCATCTCTTCTAGCTTCTGAAAGCTGCCTGCATTGCTTGGCTTGTGAGCCCTTCCTTGCATTATTCCAACCTCTTGCTTTTGATGTCACAGTGCCTTCTCATATTCTGTAGTCAAATCTCCCCTTGCTTTCCTCTTATAAGGACATTTGTGATTATATTTAGGGCCCACCCATATATCCAGGATAATCTTCCCATCTCAAGATCCTTAACTTAATCACATCTTTGGAGTTGCTTTTTCCATAGCTTTTTTCACAGCTTCCAGGGATTAGGACCTGGTTATCTTTGGGAGCTATTAGTCAGCCTAATACACTATGCTATGCACTAATGCATTGAGAATACAAGGTGAAAAAGATAAATGTTTCTTCTTCCCTTATGAGGTTAGTGGAATACACACATTTAAGTAAAAATTACAGAAATAATTCTGCAAGTTTACTTATGATAAGTGCTCAAAGGAGAAATACAAGATGGGATGGGAGAATATAATGGACTGACCTGGCAGAGACTAGGGAGGTTTTGGAAAATTTGTCTAAAAAATAATATTAGCTAACACTATGTGCTAGCACTTTGCTCAGTGGGTTACATATATTCATTAATTTAATCTTCACCACTAACCTATGAGGCAGATACTTATACTATCTCAAGATTAATAAACTGAGACACAGATACTATAAATGGCCTGCTTAAGAGTCTGTGGCTACTAACTGGCAGAGGAAGAAACATTGAAGTGGTCCTTAAACAAAGTGGATTTCAGTTGTGTTGCCTGCCTACCATTATTGTGTAAATTGTGTCTTGATTTTCTTTGGAGAAATTTCTGTTCCCTCATTGTACCCAAACACTCTACCCTCCCCTAGTTAGGGGTGGGCACATGTCCCAACCTAGGAGTGACTCTCCAGCAAAACAGACCAAAACAAAACAAAAAGCTGAGGATGATCCCTTTTCCAGAATAGACTGCCCATCATTTCCTACCATCTTAATTGCTTAGGCTTCCTTGGCTTCTGTTATTTTCCAGCTGTGTTTTTAAAGTAATTATTATTTTTTAAATTAATTTATTTATTTGGTTGCACCAGGTCTTAGTTGCAGCATGCGGGCTCCTTAGTTGTGGCTCTTGGGCTCCTTAGTTGCAGCTCGCCAGCTCCTTAGTTGCAGCACGCAAACTCTTAGTTTTGGCATGCATGTGGGATCTAGTTCCCTGATCAGGGAGCATTGGGAGCGTGGAGTCTTATCCAGTGCGCCACCAGGGGAGTCCCAAAGCAATTATTTTTTAAATAGTCTTTGATTGTATGAGCTACTTCCTACCTTTCAATAAATTCATTTCCTGCTTAAGTTTCTGCTGGTGTCTGTTGCTTACAACCAGAGCACTCTAAGAACAAGGAGGAATTAGGCAGGTGAAGATGAGAGGAGGCAAACAATTCCAAGGTAGAGGGTAGAGTGTACCTGAGGTGATAAGCTACTTGTATTTCTGAGGCATTTTGAGAAAGCCATGTGGCTGGAGCTACTGTGGTAGAGAGTGGCAGGAAATGAAATTCAAAAGCTTTGCAGGGGCCAGATACACAAACACATGCCGTGTGAGGATTTGGGGCTTTATCCTCAGAGTAATATTTTGTTATTGTCTTATTTCATTTTTGTTTTTTTAAAGCAAGACATTTATAACTAATGTATTTTGGCAGCTGGACTCAGTGGGGTACAAGCAGAAAGCAAATTTATTCTTTCTTATCACTTTCTGTTAAACTTGCTCCATTAAGTCATTTTTTCCTAGATTCAGGATGAAATCTTGGCTAGGGAGAATGAGTTTTCTGGTTCCTCTTAGAATGAATAAATGTCTATCTCTCTTAGGTTACAAAATGTAAGGTTCAGTCTAATATCAGAACTCCACATTTTCATCCAATTACAAAATTCTCTCATTACCTTAGCCAAGGCCTACGGCAGGCTTCAAACCTGCTTTAAGGGAGGGGTGTGATCATCTGCTTCTCCACATAGCTTTTCTCCTCCCTCTCTTCCACTGAACGTGCCACCTCTGGCTCCTCCAGGGTTGCAGGTAGGGGAGGGATGAGGTTATCCCTTTCCTGGGAGGTTTCTGTAATGCACCTGCAATTTCTCTGTTGCCAACAGTGCTTCTCTTGCTGGAGGTTAATGATCTCCCCTACCCCTCTACTTCCAAGCCCTGACCTCTGCCAGTTCACATTCAGCTTCTTTCTGCTGGGCTTTCCTTCACCCCCAAGTGGTCCTTTTCCAGGAGACTCAGGGCTGGTGGAGACAGCAGGCAGCCTGCAGCAGGAGGCAGGTTCACTGTGTCACTAAACTCTAGGAGTGTAATCATTTTTCAAACAGTCTCAACTACTCTCCACTCTGCCATTAGGCTGACCAAACTCTTGCTTTTAGACTTTTTCAGGCATGTTTCCCATAACTGTCTCTCTGTTATCCCAGATTTCAGGGGCTAGTGCCAAGCTCTCTAAATGCTTCTTCTGAAGCTCCCTGACGCTTGGAAATTGCCTGGGATTCACCAAAGTTTTCCTGATCACTCCTCATTGGGCCTATTGCAAGCCTTGTTTTGGACCATCATCTTTGCAAACCTAGCCCCTGTTCTACAGTGTGAGTGTAATTGACGTCTATTATTCTTAGTTTGGAGGCTTCAGTCCAAACAGACAATAGGAAAAGTGCCATTTTAATATTCTCTTGCAAAGTGATATATATGATCAGATATTTATTATTTGCATAATTTTAATGAATATAGTCTCCAGTCACATTACTTCCCCAGCCCCCATATAAAACAAACAAAACACTGATCATTCTTATATTTAAAAATCAGAATATTTTCTAAATTGGACCAGATTTGAGCTCCTTTACCCTAGACAGTATTAAATTAGTCAAACAATTCCTTCCTCAGTATTCTGCAGAAAGTGGGGGGCCCTTTATCTTCTTTCGGTTTGAAAAAAACTCAACTAGCTGTCAAACACTTGAATGTGGACCAAACATTTAAACATTCAGTGAAAATTTGGATGTGTTTCATACAGCACTCAGCAAAGTAGAAAACCCCTCTGACTACTTTCAAAATAATCCAAGCAAACAGCAACTAAGGATATATTCTACGTCTTTTTGCTCACAGCTCACCAGGACATAATGTGAGCTCCCATGCATATTGGGAGGGAAATGGAAGGCACTTAGGTTGTTCCGTACTTTGATATGTGACTGGCAGGGTTGCAAATAATGTGCCTGCAAAAGAAAGTTGCTTCCCTTTCTGACTTACTTCACTCTGTATGACAGACTCTAGGTCCATCCACCGTATGCTAACACATATATATGGACTCTAAGAAAAAAAAAAATGGTCATGAAGAACCTAGGGGTAAGACGGGAATAAAGACACAGACCTACTAGAGAATGGACTTGAGGATATGCGGAGGGGGAAAGGTAAGCTGTGACGAAGTGAGAGAGTGGCATGGACATATATACACTACCAAAGTTATACAGCAGAAACTAACACACCATTGTAAAGCAATTATACTCCAATAAAGATGTTTAAAAAAATAAAAAATAAAGATAGGCCAATGAAAAAAATAAAAAAGAAAGTTGCTTCCTGGTGCACCTGAAGGTGGAATTCAAAAAAATGTTTCTTCCTCCTTCCTTGTCTCTTTTCATTTACTCAGCATTACATGACCCTGCTGTTAAGCACCTGAGGAGAAAAAGCAATTGTTTATGGTGGCCCCAGTGGGATGAGTCTGACCAAGAGAAAGTAGGCAATATAGCAAAGAAGTGTTTCCAACTTTTATTTAGTATATATTTATTAAGCACCTATTGGGCACAAAGAACATAAAACATGGTGACTGCCTGCTAGAAACTTTTAATCTGGTTGTGAGGATAGGACATACATGCACCATAAGTAAAATTCAGTTTGTACTATCAAAGGCAGAGTCATCCCATACTGGGAGCCTGCAAAAGGCAAAACTACAGCCAAGAAAGTGGTAGAAGCTACAGAGAGAAAAGTCTGGGCTAAGTGTAAGTTTCTAACAGAACTGACCAAAGATGGGTTGGACCATCTTAAATAGAGGTGAGTTTCATGTCGTGCAAGGTATTTAAGCTAGTCTGAATAAGCACTCAGCAGGAGTGTTTGTAGAGGGTATTATTGCATCTGATGAGTGGCTACCCTAGGTGATCTTTAAAATGCTCACATGACTTTATGATGCCTTGATTCTGTGAGTGTTTAGGACAGGGAGCATGCATAGGCTCAAAAAGTGACCAGGAAAGCATTTGTTGAGGTTGAGGTATGAAAGAAGGAGCAGATGTGGGACAAAAGAAGGGAGAGAGGAGGGAGCTCCAGGCAGAGGGAATACTGTGAGACTAATGAAAAATCTGGGGCTTTTTCTTGACTATATATTGCATTATTGTATTATCTCTAACCACATTTAGAGGAAGATTACAACAGTTTAAGGAACAATATCTTAACGAACTTTTCTTCAGTGGCTGAAAATTTGCCATAGTTGACCCATGAAGTCAAGCTTGAGGTATGGTCTAGGGAGTTTGTCTAGTTCACATAAACAGAATTTTGTTGAGTTCCTACTGTGTTGTAGGCATCAGGCACTAGGAGTGAGGAGATGAAATGAGACACAATTTCTTCTCTTGAATAGCTTATTGTTGGGCAGGGGCAAAGATACTACAAAAAAAGAACATTACAGACCAATATCACTGATGAATATAGATGCAAAAGTCCTCAACAAAATACTAACAAACAGAATCCAACAACACATTGAAAGGATCATACACCATGATCAAGTAGGATTTATACCAGGGATGCAAGGATTCTTCCATATACGCAAATCAATCAATGTGATACACCATATTAACAAATTGAAGAATAAAAACCATATGATCATCTCAATAAATGCAGAAAAAGCTTTTGACAAAAATCAACACCCATTTATGAAAAACTCTCCAGAAAGTGGGAATAGAGGGAAACTACCTCAACATAATAAAGGCCATATACAACAAACCCACAGCAAACATCATTCTCAATGGTGAAAAACTGAAAGCATTTCCTCTAAGGTCAGGAACAAGACAAGGATGTCCACTCTCACCACTATTATTCAACATAGTTTTGGAAGTCCTAGCCACGGCAATCAGAGAAGAAA
>NC_041229.1:94112715-94125984 GCF_002837175.3 Physeter macrocephalus | reverse complement strand
TGTATGGAGACACAAAAGACCCCGAATAGCCAAAGCAGTCTTGAGGGAAAAAAACGGAGCTGGAGGAATCAGACTCCCTGACTTCAAACTATACTACAAAGCTACAGTAATCAAGACAATATGGTACTGGCACAAAAACAGAAACATAGATCATTGGAACAAGATAGAAGGCCCAGAGATAAACCCACGGACCTATGATCAACTAATCTATGACAAAGGATGCAGGGATATACAATGGAGAAAAGACAGTCTCTTCAATAAGTGGTGCTGGGAAAACTGGACAGCTACATGTAAAAGAATGAAATTAGAACACTCCCTAACACCATACACAAAAATAAACTCAAAATGGATTAAAGACCTAAATGTAAGGCCACACACTATCAAACTCTTAGAGGAAAACATAGGCAGAACACACTCTAAAATATACAAACAGCTCATGCAGCTCCATATTAAAGAAACAAACAACGCAATCCAAAAATGGGCAGAAGACCTAAATAGACATTTCTCCAAAGAGGACATACTAATGGCCAAGAAGCACATGAAAAGCTTCTCAACATCACTAATTATTAAGAGAAATGCAAGTCAAAACTACAAAGAGGTATCACCTCACACCAGTAAGAATGGGCATCATCAGAAAATCTACAAACAACAAATGCTGGAGAGGGTGTGGAGGAAAGGGAAACCTCTTGCACTGTTGGTGGGAATGTAAATGGATACAGCCACTATGGAGAACAGTATGGAGGTTCCTTAAAAAACTAAAAATAGAATTACCATATGACCCAGCAATCCCGCTACTGGGCATACACTCAGAGAAAACCATAATTCAAAAAGACACATGCACCCCAATGTTCATTGCAGCACTACTTACAATAGCCAGGTCATGGAAGCAACCTAAATGCCCATCGACAGACGAATGGATAAAGAAGATGTGGTACGTATATACCATGGAATATTACTCAGCCATAAAAAGGAATGAAATTGAGTCATTTGTTGAGACATGGATGGATCTAGAGACTGTCATACAGAGTGAAGTAAGTCAGAAAGAGAAAAACAAATATCGTATATTAACGCATGTTTGTGGAACCTGGAAAAATGGTACAGATGAACCGGTTTGCAGGGCAGAAGTTGAGACACAGATGTAGAGAACAAATGTATGGACACCAAGGTGGGAAAGCCCCGGGGGGAGGGCATGGTGGTGTGCTGAATTGGGCGATTGGGATTGACATGTATACACTGATGTGTATAAAATTGATGACTAATAAGAACCTGCTGTATAAAAAATAAATAAAATAAAATTCAAAAATTTAAAGAAAAATAAAAAGAAAAAAATGAAAAGCTCACCCTGGGGCTTCCCTGGTGGCGCGTGGTTAAGAATCCGCCCGCCAATGCAGGGGACATGGGTTCAAGCCTTGGTCCGGGAAGATCCCACATGCCGCAGAGAAACTAAGTTTCTGCAGAGAAACTTAGTTTCTTCCCTAAGCATAGGCTTAGTGCACCACAACTACTGAGCCTGTGCTCTAGAGCCTGGGAGCAACAACTACTGAGCCCGTGCACCACAAGTACTGAAGCCCACGTGCCAAGAGCCCATGCTCCACAACAAGAGAAGCCACCACAATGAGAAGCCAGCGCACTGCAACAAAGAGTAGCTCCCGCTCGCCACAACTAGAGAAAGCCCGTGTGCAGCAGCGAAGACTCAACGCAGCCAAAAATTAATTAATTAATTAAATAAAATTTAAAAAATAAATAAATGAAAAGCTCATCCTAAAATGTCTCCTGATAAATACTTAGATTTAATTTCTCCAGTTTCATGATCACTCTAATAATAGCTATATTTATTGAGTACCTTCTAAGTGATAGATATGTTAGTCTCTTTCCAGTTGTGTATAAAATTGATGACTAATAAGAACCTGCTGTATAAAAAATAAATAAAATAAAATTCAAAAATTTAAAGAAAAATAAAAAGAAAAAAATGAAAAGCTCACCCTGGGGCTTCCCTGGTGGCGCGTGGTTAAGAATCCGCCCGCCAATGCAGGGGACATGGGTTCAAGCCTTGGTCCGGGAAGATCCCACATGCCGCAGAGAAACTAAGTTTCTGCAGAGAAACTTAGTTTCTTCCCTAAGCATAGGCTTAGTGCACCACAACTACTGAGCCTGTGCTCTAGAGCCTGGGAGCAACAACTACTGAGCCCGTGCACCACAAGTACTGAAGCCCACGTGCCAAGAGCCCATGCTCCACAACAAGAGAAGCCACCACAATGAGAAGCCAGCGCACTGCAACAAAGAGTAGCTCCCGCTCGCCACAACTAGAGAAAGCCCGTGTGCAGCAGCGAAGACTCAACGCAGCCAAAAATTAATTAATTAATTAAATAAAATTTAAAAAATAAATAAATGAAAAGCTCATCCTAAAATGTCTCCTGATAAATACTTAGATTTAATTTCTCCAGTTTCATGATCACTCTAATAATAGCTATATTTATTGAGTACCTTCTAAGTGATAGATATGTTAGTCTCTTTCCAGTTCTCATGACAACCCTTCAGTGTAGGTCTTTTATTATCTCTGTTTTCCAAGGAGGAAAGCAAAGCTCAGAGAGAGCACCTATATTGCCCAGCTATTAGTAAGTGGCTAATGGAAAATACAAAGGGTAGATAAATTAATGGAGTGGGTATCATGTCCTAGGCACTGCACTAGATGCAGGGCACACAGCATCTTATGGAATCTTCTCATCACTGGAGAGGAGAAATACCACTGTCATCCCCATTTTATGGTCAGGAAAACAGGCTCAGTAAAATTAAACAAATCATCCAGAGTCTCACAGTCGGTGTTATGGACCAAATGCTTGTGTCCTCCCCAAATTCATGTGTTGAAATCCCATCCCCCAGTGTGCTGGTATTAAAAGATCGGGGCCTTTGGGAGGTGATTAAGTCATGAGGATGGAGCTTCACGACTCCTTTATAATAGAGTCTCCAGATTATTCTCTTGCCCTTTTGTGCCGTATGAAGATGCAGCGTGAAGTCAGCCATCTATGAACCAGGATGCGGGCTCAACTTCCCAGCCTCCAGAACTGTGAGAGATACACTTCAGCTGTTCAGAAGCCCCCCTAGTCTGTGGTATTCTGTTGTAGCAGCCTGAGCTGACCAAGACAGTTAGTGTAGAGCAAGGATTCAGGCCCAGCCTGCCTGGCCCAAAAGCTGATAGTCTTTAAATTTTTTAAAAACTTATTTATTTGTATTTACTTTTATTTTTGGCTGCATTGGGTCATCGTTGCTGTGCACGGGCTTTTTCTCTAGTTGGGGTGAGCGGGGGCTACTCTTCGTTGTGGTGCGTGGGCTTCTCATTGCGGTGGCTTCTCGTTGCGGTGCACGGGCTCTAGGCATGCGGGGTTCAGTAGCTGTAGCATGCGGGCTCAGTAGTTGTGGCGCACGGGCTTAGTTGCTCCACAGCATGTGGGATCTTCCCGGACCAGAGCTCGAACCCATGTCCCCTGCATTGGCAGGCAGATTCTTAACTACTGTGCCACCAGGGAAGCCCTAAAAGCTGACAGTCTTTAAAAACTATGCTACCTTTCCTCTCCCCACTGTGTTGTACAGGCGACAGCTTCACTCCAGCTCTGCTTTTCTCCTTGCTTAACCAGAAAACAGAGTGAATGACTAAACCATTTTGAGTATTTTCTTGAAAGGCCAGGAGTGAGCTTGGCTGGAGGAGAAATTCCCATTAGAATTCTGCGGCTTGGTGTACAGCAGTGGCACCAGGAAGGAAAAAATGCCATGATCATTAAGCAATTACTGAGACTCATGGTTAAAACATGAGGTTGCCTTTCTAAGAGAATCCCTGGAATAAGTGGTATTCTTCATTTTGCCTTGGAGCCTGGTTGATCAGTGTTTAAGAAATGCACCTTCTTTTACTGGAGAAGTAATGGGGAAGCAAGGGCTGTTTCATCCATTATCTCTTTGGATCCTTACAACAACCCTTTGGAGACATATGGAGGATATTTGGTTTGGAATTTTAGTGGCCAGTTAATCAAGATCCATCCTGCTTTTGAATCCTGGATCATTTGCAAAATATATACAATAGTTAAGGATTCCAATTTCAGGTTTATCGCTTGGATTGGATCTCATATCTTGGATCTGTGGCCAGATGCCCTTCCTCATTTACCCCCCAACCCTTGCTGCAGCTAGACTTTGGGATCTGCATTTAGGAAGGGTTGGGCTGATAGCCAACTGCCTCATACCAGGTGAGTGCACGGAGCCTGGGAGAGGAAGTTCTCCTAGGGGACACGTAGCAGGTTTGCCTTTCCCCAGTAGAGGTATATGGAGGATGGGATGTCTGTCTCTTACCACCTCCCATGTTAGATGAATCATTCCCTCTCCTGTGAGGAGAAACCAATGAAAGTACAGAGGGCAACAGTTTCTTACCAAATACATCTGAGAGGTGTTTTATTGGCTGAAAAATCATAGGGAGACGGAGCATATTGTTTTCAGGGTACTCCCTGAGCTTGTTCTTTTAGTCCATTGCCCTTTCCTGATTTGAAGGGTGGAGAATTTGAGTCTCAGAGAAGCTAAAGTTTTGAAAGTCACACTTTAATGACAAACATGTGGTCCTATCTCATAAAGAGCTAGCGGATGGGAGCTTAGAGCTCAGGGGTTCAGAACTTTTATGTCAAACATGTGCTAAGAGCTTCACAGAGAAGACATGTGACTTGCACAAGATCAAAGTGGCAGGACTAGATATCATGTCTTCGGACTCCTTCTGGCTCTTTCTAGTGTCTCACAGGAGTCTCCTTCGTAAGCTGGTGACATTTGTGCTGTTGGCTTGTAAGCATGGTCTTCTGGATACCTGGCGCTATTCCCAAACCAATTAAATCAGAGTCTCTTGGTGGAGAAGCTCCATGATTGATGTATTTTTTAAAGCTCCCAGGGCATCCTGATCTACAGAACGGTTGAGAGCCACAGCCTTGGTGATGTCACACTTTTGTTTCATCGCAGTGACACTTTCTTTGAATGTAGAGATGATTGGAGATTGCCTTTCCAGGCAGATCGTCTGTTTATTAACATTTGAAACCTAAATCCAAGCCTCAGTAGGTCCCTGTGTGAGCTTCCTTAGCTTACTAATGGCAGTCCTTTACCTGCGGATCGGGCATAGGTATAAGGATAGACAGGGGCAGTTCTTGCCCTGTCTTGATGCCACTTGATTTTTACAACAGCCCTGTGAAGTCAATAATTATTTACATCATGCACAAAATGAGAAAACTGGGTTCTTACCTAACCCTGCATGGAAGAAGATACCTTTCTGTGCTGGTCTTTAGAAAAGAGGTTCACACCAAGTGTGTTAGTAGCTGATCTTTATTCCCCACTCTAACAATGGCATCTTCCCATTTGAGAATTCACTGGGAAAACCCATTTTGATCTAGCAAGCTTGTTGTTAACCCCCAACCGGATCTGTGGTCAACGGTTATACAGGTTGTGCCCTATCCAACCCCAGGAAGTGCCGGTTGCTACAGTTTATGTGAATGGCACCCCTAGCTCTTAGGCAAATACCCTGGCTGGATAACTGTACATGGTGAACCTGCATATACTTAAAGAGGTGCTATCTTGCTCAGGAGGCAATCTCTCTAATAGGATGTAAAGGGTGCTGGAACAACCCCCAAATACTGCCCTTTCATGAGATAACATAAAATCAGTGTGTGGTCTATTTCTTAACACTATCTTCTCCAAGCTCTCTCATTTAAAATGCACATACTCTTAGGGAACAGGAAACTATTCTGAACTCTTAAACTGTTTTTCTCTAAGGTGTTAAGGATTGATAATTCATATAGAATAGGGGGTTATGCTTTTCAAACAGCCTTCACGTTGCCTTCTGTGATGTAAGTATTATTATTCCCAATTTACATGTGAGCAAACTGAGATTCAAGAAAGATCACTGTCTCTCACAGATATAGGAGACAAACTTGTGGTTACCAAAGGGGAGAGGGAACGAGAGACAAATTAGGGGTATAGGTTTAACAGATACAGTGCGTAAAATAGATAAGCAACAAGGTTATACTGAATAGCACAGGGAATTATAGCCATTATCTTGTAATAACCTATAATGGAGTATAATCTGCAAAATTACTGAATTGCTATGCAGTACACCTGAAACTAACATAATATTGTAAATCAAGTATACTTCACTTTAAAAAAGATCACTGTCTTGACCCACATTACCCAGTAATTAAGAGCTTGAACTCATTTTTTTTGGTCTCCAGATTTAAGACATTCCCACTATCCCCTACTAATGAGGATAAGGTTATATTTTTATTCTCCTTGATTATGTGCTTTTAAGAAATGTGAGCATCAAAACAAACATTTGTTAGAGAAGTCTCAGAGGCTGCAGTCCTGTCAGCATTCAGCAGTATCCTTTGGGGTAATTTTTCCAGTTCAGATGCACCCTCACTTGAATCATTTATGCTATATTTTCTTTTTTTTTTAAACATTGCAATAAAGCATTTATCAAGGAGTTATTAGAATTCTTCAAAGATTTTAGAATCCTTGGGAAACATTGCCAAACAAATATCCACAGGTTTGGAAATAGAAATTACAGTTAACCATTGTCAATGGAAAAAAAACACTATTTTTATGTGCACCACTTATTAATGAGGTATGCTCTATTTTCTAAGTAAGAAACTTTACATGATGGACAAGTTTCTCTTTTTAATTAGTATGGATGCTGAGGTAATAGTGTATGTTAAAATATGTTGGTTTTCTTTGGAAAACTCACGTATTGAAACATGGCTAGACTATTTATGCAGTTGGCTTCTCTTTGAAAATGATAGTCTTTGCTCAAAGAAAATAAATATTTTTATTCATAGAACGTAGGCTATAGAGTAGAGGAAAGAGTATGGGCTTTGTTGTCAGACAGGCCTGAGTTCGAATACCTACTTCTCCTTACTGATGTCTTTGTGGTTTGAAGTAAATTGCTTGTCATCTCTTAGCCTCAGTTTCCTCATCTATAAAATGGGGGTAATGAGACTTGCATGATAATAAATCTAAAGCATATAGCACATAGAAATCCCTCAAAAATGTTAATTGATCTACATCTCTCTTGCGGTAAAAATCTACTATGCATTAGGTAATATAATTACCTATTTTTATTATTATATGAGAGGGTGGGAAAGTACATTCACCTAGCTTGCAGAAAAGAAAAGCCTAGGTAGATGGGCTTGGGTTACGTTCATTTGTTTATTCATTTACTAATTCAGTCACACAGAGTAATTTCTCTAAAACACAAAACTTATTACTGGCTCCTCTACCTAAGACTGGCCGAAGGTTCCCTAGCATCAGTCAGTTTCCTTATCTGAAAAAGGACAAAATAATAGTATTTAAGAGAGCAGTTGGGCACATTAAATGTGAATCTTAATGTATATGAAGCACTCATTGTCTGGCATGAAGTAACTACTCAGAAAACTGTTGAGTGGTGTAGTTATTTATTATTTATTTTTTGGCCACGCCGTGCGGCATGTGGGATCTTAGTTCCTTGACCAGGGATCTAACCTGCGCCCCCTGCAGTGGAAGTGCAGAGTCCTAATCACTGGACTGCCAGGGAACTCTGGTACAGTTATTTTTTATTAAAAAAATAAAAACAATTATAAATATTTTAAAAATATTTTTATTTTTTATCTTTACTGCAACCAAAGTGTTTTCATATACATTAGCCTCATTTGTGCTACACAATAGTCCTATGTTATTTTTATTCTTCCTATTTTACAAATGAGAAGTAAACTGATTTGAACAGGTCACAAGGTTAGCAGGTCATCAGACTTCAAGTGGATGTTTTCCCTGCTACCATGGCTTCCTTTCTGATTCATGTACCTCTCAGGGACCCATCCCTGGGTCCCTGACAATTCCATCTCTTGGGTAAATCTTTCTTTTTGAAAGACTCCTGCTGAAATGTCTACCAAAGTGGAGTTAGTTACCTGCTATACCTTATCACCTATGAACACATCACAGCTTATTGTCAGAAGTGTTGGGTTGGGTTGTCAGGTGAGCTAGCTCATCCCTCACAGAGCAGAAGACAGTCAGTCCTGGTTGCAGTAGAGGAGATAAAAGAAGGTCCAGGAACTCTGGAATCCCACCCAGAAAAGGCAGGCTTGGGTGCAGTCTGCAGCAGGTGGGGAGGAGGGAGATTTCCCGCTCTTACCTATAAAATCGAGAGAATAATGGTTGCTTTACAGGGCTGTTGTGAGGATAAATGAGGTAACAGTAATAGCTCACATTTATTAAGCAAATGCCATCTACATGTATTACCTCAGTCCTCCCAACAACAGTTTGAGTGAGCTCTAGTGTTATCCCACTTCTCAGAAAACTGAGGCAAAGAGAGGTTATTCTCCTAGCTGGTTCTCCGCCAGCTAGGTGAATAAGAGCCCAGCCTCTGTTTTCTGAGATAGCATATGGAAAACCCCTGACCAGAGGGGGATTAACTAGGAACTTGCCCTTTCAAGGCACTGAGTCTACTTTATATTCATAATTTTATAGCTTTTTTCTAAAAAAGGGCATCTGAATTCAGATAAGCTTCAAACCCAGGTCTGCCTGTGAGCCTAAGAGTAGTGGGTACTTAAAAGAAGTGAGCTGCCTTCTCGCCTAGATGGTGGAGTCTCAAAGCAGGAGAAGGTCGATGAGGAGACAAAGTGTGACCTGGACCACTGGCGAGGAGTGGTTGGGAGTGGGGGGATATTAACCCCCTTCTTTTGCGGACCCTCTTTCTAACACAAGTTGTTACTCCCATCAAAGGGCTCTGTGAAAGCGTGAACTGAAGCTTCTCTTCCAAGCAGTGCCTTGGGGCTTCCTGAAGGCTTCGCTGAGTTTTGCTGATTTTCTGCAGCTCAGTTTATAGCCAGCCAGTGAGTGGAGCTAAAGCTTCATGAGAAGCTGCTAGTCCAGCAGACCTGCTTGGGAATTCCTGCCTGACGGTTTCCTCCATGTGTGTCCAGCTCCTTCCTCACCTCCCATAAACAGTCCCGCTGAGAAGCTTATCTCAGCCCAGTGGAGCGGAGGGTCACACTTCCAGATAGCCTCTTTGTGTCACATGCGGCCCACTCCTCCCCCACCTTGGTCTCCTTTCTCAGCCCTGGCCCCTGCCATTCTCAGGGCTAAATCCATGCAGTGTCGGCTGGGTTTTCTTAAACTCCCTAGCCTGGAGAGAAATGGAGCTGAAAAGATCCTTTCTCTTATTCTTGGAGTGAGCATACACAGGCATTTTAACTCCTTAAACTGAGCAGGTTGTTTAAACCGGTGGTTGCAAACTCAAATGCCTGGGGGGCCAGGCAGGAAACATCCAGAGTGGTGAGCTGGGTGAAGACAATAGGGACGGGTAGGGACTATGGCTTTCTCGGCAGTTACCCAGCCCCAGTCGTTGTAGCCTGGTGGGAATGCAGGTTGAGGGTTGTCTGATTCTCTGATAGCCTAGGAGTAAGTGTAGAGCTGGATTTTGGGTGAAATTTCCCAAGTTTTAAAACACTTTCTGAGTCAAACAAAATGCTTCTGTGGGCTTGTTTAGCGTATGGGCTGCCGGTATAAGAACGCTGATTTCAGCCATGAGAAGTCCTGGCTTTGGCTACTTTTTCTTCACTTCTCGCTGCTGCTCTGCCCTATTTGATTTCAGTGCAAGTGGCTGTCAGCCAGGAGACCTTGCTGGCCTGAGGAAGAAGCTGTGTGGAAGGTGTTTGGATCTTTCTCTGTGAAACCTGAGCACAGCGTTTGCTTGTTCTTTGATTCTGTCCATTCATTCATTCAATCATTATTCAACAAATACTGACGGGGTATTTTAGACACATACTCTACTGTAGGGGTGCAGCAGTGAGCATGGCACTGCTTTCAAGGAACTCACAGTCTCAGAGGAGAAGTGAGCAAAACTGGTACTCTTAATAATTCAGCGTGGTCTGGGCTTTAATAGCTGCCTATGAGACACATAAGAACATGGACGACAGAATTCTAAGCTCTGCCTGAGGGAATGAGGAAAGAATCCTTGGAAGATGCAGGGAGGTGTGAAGGCGAAAGCAGGGCAGGACAGGGGCAATGGATCTGAAGACTGACTGAACAGGTAGAGTAGGTATGGGGGGTTGGGAGGGCCTTCCCGATAAGGGGAAACAGGGTGAGCTGGGCTGAGTGGTGTGGTGGCGCATAGTACGTTGGGAAATATCAAGTGTTCAGTGCGGGGGGTGCTGGTTTGGAGTGGCTGCAGAAGATGCTTGGAAGGGTGGTCTGGGGCCAGGTTGGGAATGGTCCTGTGAGAATCTTAAGGACTCTACCTGGTAATCTCTGGGGAGCTAGTGAAGGTGTATAAACAGGGAGTGCTGTGTCATATCTGTTTCAGAAAGATCATTCTGGTTCCAGTGAGAAGCATGATTTGGAAAGGCAGACTAGGGGAATTATGGGCGTCATGGGATGGGATAAGAATTGGAGCAGGAGGAAGGTCAACATGTCAGGAGAGTGGTTCTCAGTCCTGGCTGCAACACCGACGGTTAAGCCCATCCCAGGCTAGGGAAATCAGAAGTTCTGAGTCCCAGCCGTGGGATTCAAAGCTCTCTGAGCGACTGGGTATCACTGAACTTGGAGACCACTGCTTGGTGGGGGAAACGTCTCCGGGAGAGAGCGAGCTGAAGTTGCTTGGGAATCCTCGTGTCTCAAATTGAGCCCTTATTCAGTCCAATAGCTCAATTTGACAGATGAGCAACTGAAGCCCTAAAGAGGCATTTGCTGTTACATTAGATAAAGGAACTTTAAAAAAATTAAATAATTGATAAATACTTTGTGTAGGAAGGAGCCCGGGATCTGAAGTTGAATGGCTCTGTTTTAAATTCTGCCTGGGTTAGTCATCAGCTATGATAAGCTGGACAAGTCATTGACCTCTCAGTCTTATTTTCTCATCTATAAAACGGAATTATTAATACTTGCCTTTGAAAGTCATGGTGAAGACCCATCATTGTAAAACATGTAGCACAGTGCTTGGTCCACAGTGGTAAATGATGAATAAATGTTACTACTGTTCTGATGATTACAGTTATGAGAGATCAACTTCATGTGTCAGCTGCGGTTTCTGGACTACTGTGCTAAAAAGCCTCTAGTGATAGAATGGTCAGAAGCAAGGAAGCGGGGAGTGTCAGAAAGAATTCTTAAGGGAGCTTTGTTATGAGCAGAGATTAAATGGAAAAAGCAGGTTAGATTTAAACTCCCTTCCATAACTGATCCCCTACACTTAGTTTTCTAAAGTGTGTGCTATTAGTCATTATTCTATGCTGCCTTCTCATGCACAGTTGCTTCTCTTTCTTTGAGACATAATTTTAGTTTTGAAATCGTTTTAAGACTTACCAGAAGTTGCAAAAATGGTTATAGTTTCTGTGTGCTTTTCACCCAGCTTCACCCTATGATAATATCTTGTATAACCATGGTTCTGCTTATTTATTTATTAATTTTTTTACAGAACTGTACTCATACTACTATTGTTTCTTACTCCTCTCTCAACATAATAGTCTGCTCACTTTCCTTTATCATAAATTCACGATAAACATGTTTTTCAATGTCTTGATGTTTCATCCTCTAACTTAAACAATTTTCTTACTGTTGGACGGGTGATGATATTCCAACCAATTACATAGGTTATTTCTGCTGTTTTGTCATAGCATTGCTGGTGAGCATCTTTGTGTATGAGGCTATTTTCATATTCAGGATTATTTCGTTAGGATGGATTACTGAAGGTAGAATTGCTGGGTCAGAGAATCTGAATGGGTGAAAGTTTGGGGGTACATATTTATTGGTGGTTGCTGAAGAAGAGCTGCCTGAAATGAGCTCTCAGGGCTGTTGCTCCAGAAGCTGAGGGAGGGACTGCAGGAATGAGCTTGAACTGAAAAGGCTGTAAGTACGGGGGGCAGTGAGTGACTGCAGCTGACGCTTAGCAGAAACTGGAGCATAAGATCCCTGCTGAGACTCAAGCACACGGCAGCCCCTCGACTCCTGGCTGAGAAGCCCAGAGCCCCTGAGGCTTTGCTGTTCTTGACTTGGCTACCTGCTCAGTGCCATTGCTGAGACTGCCTCTCATCTCCTGTGCCCAAGCTCTGGGTTCTTTTTTCCTTACCCGTTTCAGGCCATTTCACTGAAACGTGAGTAAATGATTGATCACTCTAAAGCAAGGAACAAATGGACTTGCTGGGAAATCAGACCTCCTTCCAGTCAGCGCATATTTGGGCACCCGGTGGTGGGTACAATGTCATCAGCGTACGAGGGTTGGGATTTTCTATGCAGTGACCGGCAGAAGGATCCCAGTGGTTTGTCTGGGCTGCAGTTAAAGGCTGAACAGGAGCGCTCTCAGGGTAGGGACTGGAAGTTTCCTCTCTTTTCAAGGGCTCAGAGTTCCCAGGCAGGAGGAGTGGAGGCCACCAGGAGCAAGTGCTGAGGTGGAGGAGAGCGTGAACTGAATTGATGGCTGAATTCCCTCCCACTGGCTAGAACCTGGCATTTACTTGTTTTCCATACAGCATATGATAATCACTTACCCATGAATAGTGACAAACTGCAAATTACTACCAGCTCTGCCACATTTGCTGAGCACCTACTGTGTGCCAGGCACTGTGATAAGTATTTTATGCACATTAGTTCATATAATTGTACGTCAGTGTTTATCTCTGTTTCGGGAACAAGAAACCTGAGGCTCCGAGAAGGTGACAGGGTTGATCAGGTCTACCTGTGTTCTTGCCCTTGCTGCTTTAAGTTTGCTATTGCCCATGATAGGCTGATTGTTTCATGAATGCTCTTAAAAAAATGCAATGTATTTTTTTTCTTTTCTTTTTTCCTTTAACATCTTTATTTGAGTATAATTGCTTTACAAGGTTGTGTTAGTTTCTGCTGTATAACAAAGTGAATCAGCTATATGCATACATATATCCTCATATCCCCTCCCTCTTGCATCTCCCTCCCACCTTCCTTATCCCACCCCTCTACGTGGTTGCAAAGCACCGAGCTGATTACCCAGCGCTATGCAGCTGCTTCCCACTAGCTATCTATTTTACATTTGGTAGTGTATATATGTCAGTGTTACTTTCTCACTTCGTCCCAGCTTACCCTTCCCCCTCCCCGTGTCCTCAAGTCCATTCTCTACGTCTGCATCTTTATTCCTGTCCTGCCCCTAGGTTCTTCAGAACCATTTTTTTTTTTTTTTAGATTCCACAGATATGTGTTAGCATACGATATTTGTTTTTCTCTTTCTGACTTAACTTCACTCTGTATGACAGACTCTAGGCCCAT
>NC_041229.1:94111818-94112702 GCF_002837175.3 Physeter macrocephalus | reverse complement strand
TCTTCTGCCCATTTTTGGATTGGGTTGTTTGTTTTTTTGATATTGAGCTGCATGAGCTGCTTGTATATTTTGGAGATTAATCCTTTGTCAGTTGCTTCATTTGCAAATATTTTCTCTCACCTGAGGGTTGTCTTTTCATCTTGTTTATGATTTCCTTTGCTGTGCAAAAGCTTTTAAGTTTCATCAGGTCCCATTTGTTTACTTTTGTTTTTATTTCCATTTCTATAGGAGGTGGGTCTATGTTTCCTGTAAAAGTTTTATAGTGTCTGGTCTTACATTTAGGTCTTTAATCCATTTTGAGTTGTTTTCGTGCATGGTGTTAGGGAGTGTTCTCATTTCATTCTTTTACACGTAACTGTCCAGTTTTCCGAGCACCACTGATTGAAGAAGCAGTCTTTCCTTCATTGTATACTCTTGTCTCCTTTATCAAAGATAAGGTGACTGTAGGTGCATGGGTTTACCTCTGGGCTTTCCTGTTCCATGGGTCTATATTTATGTTTTTGTGCCAGTACCATACTATCTTGATTACTGTAGCTTTGTAGTAGTGTCTGAAGTCAGGGAGTCTGATTCCTCCAGCTCCGTTTTTCTTTCTCAAGATTGCTTTGGCTATTCAGGATCTTTTGTGTTTCCATACAAGTTGTGAAATTTTTTGTTCTTGTTTTGTGAAAAATGCCATTGGTAGTTTGATAAGGATTGCATTGAATCTGTAGATTGCTTTGGGTAGTATAGTCATTTTCACCATGTTGATTCTTCCAATCCAAGAACATGGTATATCTCTCCATCTGTTTGTATCATCTTTAATTTCTTTCATCAGTGTCTTATAGTTTTCTGCATACAGTTCTTTTGTCTCCTTAGGTAGGTTTATTCCTAGGTATTTTATTCTT
>NC_041229.1:94103468-94110155 GCF_002837175.3 Physeter macrocephalus | reverse complement strand
ACATGGTATATCTCTCCATCTGTTTGTATCATCTTTAATTTCTTTCATCAGTGTCTTATAGTTTTCTGCATACAGTTCTTTTGTCTCCTTAGGTAGGTTTATTCCTAGGTATTTTATTCTTTTTGTTGCAATGGTAAATGGGAGTGTTTCCTCAATTTCTCTTTCAGATTTTTCATCATTAGTGTGTAGGAATGCCAGAGATTTCTGTGTATTAATTTTGTATCCTGCTACTCAACCAATTCATTGATTAGCTCTAGTAGTTTTCTGGTAGCATCTTTAGGATTCTCTATGTATAGTATCATGTCATCTGCAAACACTGACAGTTTTACCTCTTCTTTTCCGATTTGGATTCCTTTTATTTCTTTTTCTTCTCCAATTGCTGTGGCTAAAACTTCCAAAACTATGTTGAATAGTAGTGGTGAGAGTGGGCAACTGTGTCTTGTTCCTGATCTTAGAGGAAATGGTTTCCGTTTTTCAACATTGAGAACGATGTTGGCTGTGGGTTTGTCATGTATGGCCTTTATTATGTTGAGGTAGGTTCCCTCTATGCCTACT
The DNA here is from genome assembly GCF_002837175.3 of Physeter macrocephalus. NCBI lineage: Eukaryota > Metazoa > Chordata > Mammalia > Artiodactyla > Physeteridae > Physeter > Physeter macrocephalus. The sequence continues at coordinate 94,109,600 of NC_041229.1, read as the reverse complement.
TTCTGGGGAGTTTTTATCATAAGTGGCTGTTAAATTTTGTCAAAAGCTTTCTCTTCATCTGTTGAGATGATCATATGGTTTTTCTCCTTCAGTTTGTTAATATGGTTTATCACATTGATTGATTTGCGTATATTGAAGAACCCTTGCATTCCTGGGATAAACTCCACTTGATCATGGCGTATGATCCTTTTAATGTGCTGTTGGATTCTGTTTGCTAGTATTTCTTTGAGGATTTTTGCATCTATGTTCATCAGTGATAGTCTCGGAAGGTTGTGCTTTTCTAAGAATTTGTCCATTTCTTCCAGGTTGTCCATTTTATTGGCTTATAGTTGCTTGTAGTAATCTCTCAGGATCCTTGTATTTCTGCAGTATCAGTTGTTACCTCTCCTTTTTCATTTGTAATTCTGTTGATTTGAGTTTTCTCCCTTTTTTTCTTGATGAGTGTGGGTAATGGTTTATCCATTTTGTTTATCTTCTCAAAGAAACAGCTTTTAGTTTTATTGATCTTTGTTATTGTTTCCTTCATTTCTTTTCCATTTATTTCTGATCTGATCTTTATGCTATCTTTCCTTCTGCTAACTTTGGGGTTTTTTTCTTCTTCTTTCTCTAACTCCTTTAGGTGTAATGTTAGGTTGTTTATTTCAGATTTTTCTTGTTTCTTGAGGTAGGATTGTATTGCTCTAAACTTCCCTCTTAGAACTGCTTTTGCTTCATCCCATAGGTTTTGGGTTGTTGCGTTTTCATTTTCATTTGTTTCTAGGTATTTTTTGATTTCCTCTTCAGTTTCTTCAGTGATCTCTTGGTTATTTAGTAGCATATTGTTTAGCCTTCATGTGTTTGTATTTTTACAGTTTTTTTCCTGTAATTTATAAGTAGTCTCATAGTGTTGTGGTTGGAAAAAATAGTTGATATGATGTCAATTTTCTTACATTTATCAAAGCTTGATTTGTGACCAAAAATATGGTCTATCCCGGAGAACGTTGCATGAGCACTTGAGAAGAAAGTGTATTCTATTGTTTTTGGATGGAATGTCCTATAAATATCAATTATGTCCATCATGTTTAATGTGTCATTTAAAGCTTGTGTTTCCTTATTTATTTTCATTTTGGATGATCTGTCCATTTGTGAAAGTGGGGTGTTAAAGTCCCCTACTCTTATTGTGTTGCTGTTGATTTCCCCTTTTATGGCTGTTAGCCTTTGCCTTATGTACTGAGGTGCTCCTGTGTTGCGTGCATAAATATTTACAATTGTTATATCTTCTTCTTGGATTGATCCCTTGATCATTATGCAGTGTCCTTCTTTTTCTCTTGTAATAGTCTTTGTTTTAGAGTCTATTTTTCTGATATGAGGACTGCTACTCTAGCTTTCTTTTGATTTCCATTTCCATGGAATATATTCTTCCATCCCTTCACTTTCAGTCTGTATGTGTCCCTAGCTGGGAAGTCGGTCTCTTGTAGACAGCATATGTACGGGTCTTTTTTTGTATCCATTTAGCCAGTCGATGTCTTTTGGTTGGAGCATTTAATCGATTTACATTGAAGGTAATTATCAATATGTATGTTCCTATTACAATTTTCTTAACTGTTTTGGGTTTGTTTTCATAGGTCTTTTTCTTCTCTTGTGTTTCCTGCCTAGAGAAGTTCCTTTAGCATTTGTTGTAAAGCTGGTTTGGTGGTGCTGAATTCTCTTAGCTTTTGCTTGTCTGTAAAGGTTTAATTTCTCCATCAAATCTGAATGAGATCCTTGCTGGGTAGAGTAATCTTGGTTGTAGGTTTTTCCCTTTCTTCACTTTCAATATGTCCTGCCATTCCCTTCTGGCTTGCAGAGTTTCTGCTGAACGATTAGCTGTTAACTTTAAGGGGATTCCCTTGTATGTTATTTGTTGCTTTTCCCTTGCTGCCTTTTATATTTTTTCTTTGTATTTAATTTTTGATAGTTTCATTCATATGTGTCTCGGTGTGTTTCTCTTTGGGTTTATCATGTATGGTACTCTCTGTGCTTCCTGGAGTTGATTGACTATTTCCTTTCCCATGTTAGGGAAGTTTTTGACTATAATCTCTTTAAATATTTTCTGAGACCCTTTCTTTTTCTCTTCTTCTTCTGGGACCCCTATAATTCGAATGTTGGTGCATTTAATGTTGTCCCAGAGGTCTCTGAGACTGCCCTCAATTCTTTTCATTCTTTTTTTTTATTCTGCTCTGTGGTAGTTATTTCCACCATTTTATCTTCCAGCTCATTTATCTGTTCTTCTGCGTCAGTTATTCTGCTATCGATTCCTTCTAGAGTATTTTTAATTTCAGTTATTGTGTTGTTCATCACTGTTTGTTTGCTCTTTAGTTCTTCTAGATCCTTGTTAAATGTTTCTTGAATTTTCTCCATTCTGTTTCTGAGATTTTGGATCATTTTTACTATGATTACTCTGAATTCTTTTTCAGGTAGCTTGCCTATTTCATCTTAATTTATTTGGTCTTGTAGGTTTTTACCTTGGTCCTTTGTTTGTAACCTATTTTTTTGTCATTTCAATTTTTTTTTCTCTTTTTGATGGGTGGTGCTGTGTTTCTGTCTTACTGGTTGTTTGGCCTGAGACGTCCAGCACTGGAGTTTGCAGGCAGTTGGATAGAGCCAGGTCTTGGTGCTGAGATGAGGACCTCCAGGAGGCCTCACTCTGATTAATATTCCCTGGGATCTGAGGTTCTCTGTTAGTCCAGTGGTTTGAACTCAGAACTCCCACCACAGGAGCTCAGGCCTGACCTCTGGTCTGGGAACCAAGATCTCAGAAACTTTGTGGCATGGTTAAAAAAAAGAAAAAGAAAAAGAAAAAGAAAGCAAGAAATAAAGGAGCAGTAGAATATCAAAGAATAAAAAAAAATTAGAAAGATAAAATATGTTAGGAAAAATAAAACTCTAATTGAAACAACTGCAACAAGTTAAAATAAAACCACAACAGAAAAAAAAAAGGGGGTGGTGGTGGAACAAGCCAAAAGAAGAGAACAATAACAAAGTATAAAGAATAAAATAAAATTAGAAAAGTAAAACATTTATTAAGCAAAATAAAAATATAAAAGAATCAACAACAATGAATCAACAAGGTAAAACAGAACCCCAATATAAAAGAGGAAAAAAGAAAAAAAAGTCTTGGCTATGGGGGTGGAGTTTAGGTGGGGATGGCACTTAGGCAGGGGTGGGGTTTAGGGTGGGGCAGGACCTAGGAGGGTGAGGGGGTAATGTTTGAGCGTGGGGTGGGGCCTAGGCGGGGCGACATTCAAGTGTGTGGCAGGGCCTCTGCTTAGGACCTGTGCAGAAGGGGAGAGGCAGCATGTGGAAAGGAGGGCCTCTGGAGAGTGGGATTCCGGAGTCTGGAGGTAGGGCCCTGAGTGAGGGTTTGTGGGTGGGGTTTAGGCTCAGCTTGTTGGAGAGTGTCTCTGAGTGTAGAGGTAGGGCCCTGGGTGGGGGTGTAGGGGCGGGGCTTGGGTTCTGCGCTGCAGGAGGGAGGCTCTGAGGGCAGAGGATTAGGCCTGGGGGCCCAACAGGCTTCTCAGTGCCTAAGTGGACAGGGAAAGCACTGGCCCCGTTCCCTTCCATTCCTTTGTGTCCCTCCTCCACCGTCTCCCTCAGGGTCTCCCCTGTCACTGCTGGACCCCTAACCATGGGTGAGTCCCACTGGGTGTAGGAACTCCTTCCCTCCCCCAGCCACCCCTCAGGGATGCTGGTCCCAGTGGTCCGGTCTTTACTTTTGCTCTGCCTTCTCTTCCTCTCACTCCCTCAGGACCCACGTGGCTGGAGAGGGTCTAGGTGGGCAGAGGTTCAGGTCCAGGATCTCAACAGGTTCCTGGGGGGTCCAAGGGGGAGGGGAAACCTGGTGATGCTCCCTTTTGATCCTCTGCCCTCCCAATGGTTCCCGAATTTCCACCTTCGGGCTTGGGATCCCTTCCCCTCCCCCAGCCACCCCTCAGTGATGCCAGTCCTGTCCTGCCTTCACTTCTGCTCCCCCTTCACTCCCCCCCATGCCCCATGTCCTACCCAGTTTCTGGGGGTTCCTGCCATCCCCTTAGGTGTCTGTGGTCCCCCACTGGTGCCTGGTAGGTGCCCTAGTTGTGTGGAGATGTGAATTCCACATCCTCCTAATCTGCCATCTTGACCTGTGTTCCTCTCTTCTTGAGCACACTGGTAGACTACATTTCCCAACCTCCCTTGCAGGTAGATGCACCCATGTGACTGAGTTCTGACCAGTGGAAGATGAGCACAAGTAATGTGCATCATTTCCAAGTTCTCTTCTCCTAGTGGCTAGTTGCCATGAAGATTTTCTTTGGGGGTGATGGAAACTACCTGTGAAAGAAGGCAGTCTGTGTCAGCGTAGTTCCCTGAATGACTGTGTGGAGCAGAACCTTAACCCACCTCCCCATCCCCACCCGACAATCTATTTACCTCCCTATACTGTTATGTAAACAGCATGTAAACTTCTTTTATGTTTAACCATCATACATTTTGCATCTATTTTTAGATTTATTAGGTTATCCACATAATACAGAATGCCAATGCCATTATCTTAAAAATTCAAGAGGACCCAGCAGGGCTGTTGCAAATACAGGTTGGGAGTGGTTCAAAGGGATTTGCAGATGGAAACAAAGCCTGTATACATGGCAAGGGATGGGTATCCTCCTGTCTCATTGCCAACAAAATTACTTAGTAGTTTTTGAAATGCATCTTGCTCTTTCTCACCTCCCTGTCTTTGCCCATGCTAATCATCTTGCCTTAAACAGGCACCCTCTGCCCTGCCAAATCTCAATTCTCCTATGAACTTAAGTAATTTTTTTGGCATTGAAAGTGGAGGAAATGAAGGCAACACTGTGTAAGTATTGAATTTTTGTATCTATCTTGCTAGTTTTTGAGTTCAGGGATCATGCTTTGTATATCTTTATAAGCGGCTATCTGGAACAACAGGGGTTTCAGTAAGTTTTTGCTGAATGAATGAGAGTTGGCTGATGTTGAGTCACTGACATCTGCTGGTCTCAGCTCTCAAAGCTGCTGGTCTGATGTTCAGCCCTGTAGGCCCTCAAGACAGGATAGGCATAGATTCCTCCAGCTATGAAACAGCTGGAAGCTTATTTGCAAATGACAAGGAGGAACACTAAATATTTAATGCTTAAAAGTTAAATGTTATTATAAAAGTAATTTAATATAAATGGCTTTCAGCAAATCTTTATCAGTATTTCATGACTACAGTGGGTGTCTGGGTTCTAATGTTTGTGAGCAATTAATTTTAATGGTTACGTGCCCTCAATTTCTCTTTATTTTTCTCCTCAGCAGACCCCTCAGGTCCATCAGGAAAGTGAAGAGCTAGACATCAGATGTCACTGTGGACTGAAAGAGACACAGAGCTCTGAGATGAGGTGTCCAAATGACAAGTTAATAGGCATTTGGGAGTTGCTAAGTGGTACATAAGCAGTGATGTTGTAAAACTCTGAAGTATGGTGCTGACTTGGTGACATGATGCCTTTATTCCCCCACTGAATAGTTGCCAGAGTTAGGTATACCCTCCTCTGTGATTCCATAGTACCTTCATGATATTCCCTTATAACAATAATAATTATGATGATGACTGTCATTCATTGAGTACCTATTATGTGTTAGAAACCACACTAAGACTGTTATATTCTATTACAACAACCATGGAAAATTGAAATTTTATTCTCCATTTTTCAGATAAAGAAACTGAGGCTTAATGAATGAAGCTGCTCAAGTTCTTGTGGTGTATTGTTGCTTTTTGTCTCTTTGGATTGTGAGCTCTGTATCAATAAGGATCTCATCATACTCTCCCCTGTAACTCCAGTAGCACAATGAAGAGGATAGGGTACTCAGTGCATGCTCAACAAATATTTGTTGAATGAATAAATGAACAAAGAAAAGAATCAATGCTATGAAATTATTATTTTTTTAATTATATTAAGCGCTTGCCATTTCACAAAGATCTTTTTTTTTTTTTTTTTTTTTTTGCGGTACACGGGCCTCTCACTGTTGTGACCTCTCCCTTTGCGGATCACAGGCTCCGGACACGCAGGCTCAGCGGCCATGGCTCACGGGCCCAGCCGCTCCGCGGCAGGTGGGATCTTCCCAGACCAGGGCACGAACCCG
>NC_041229.1:94097274-94103305 GCF_002837175.3 Physeter macrocephalus | reverse complement strand
GAACCCGCGTCCCCTGCATGGGCAGGCGGACTCTCAACCACTGCGCCACCAGGGAAGCCCTCACAAAGATCTTTTAAAGAAAAATCCTTTCTGGGATTGAAGGGATGGTTGATTTTATTTAATTCAAGGATCCTCAAACTGCAAATATAATCTTGGTACTTTGCAAGGGGTTTGGAGTGCAAAAGTGAGCCCTGTATCTTCTCCTCTAGGCTTCAGGTTTCATAGTAGTAAAAGAGTAGGAGTAAGGGACAAGGGATGCTGATTAAGTTTCTTGATTTTTGATCTTCAACTCTGACCTTGGCTTCCCCTCCTTCTCACACTGACAAGGGTCATCTTTTGATAGTATGGACTCCCCAGCTTTGGTTGTGATGGGGAGGAGGGCTGTAGAATTGCATGGTTTTCTAACAAACACTTGCATTGCATGTTGTGGGAAATCACGCTTATCTTTGGTATTGTGCAACTGCAACTTCTTTGCCTTGAATAAGTATATCATAGATTGATGCATAACATATGCAAAGTTATGCAAATATAGTCAGTGTCCTCTTAAATGAGTCACTGGGGTCACACAGACAACTTGCCCTTTGCAGTTTTCCACTGAGTGCCCTCAGTCGCCTAATAAGAAAGATCAATAAGGGTCAATGTGGCTCTTGTCAGGGGAGGGGGGTGTTGGCTGAATACCAGAGCCCAACCCAAATTCCCAAATTATGTGACATATCCTGCTGGGAGGCCATACTGTTTAATTCAATGGACATTGACTGCTTACTTTGGTCCAAAATCTATACTAGGTGCTGAGGGTCTCTGGCTAAGATTTGAAGTGTCCCATTGTAAGATGGCCAAGGTAGGTAGCAGAGAGATGCAATGCTTTTGAGATCTAATAACTCTTAGTGGAAAAAGTATGGGGGAGGGGAGAGCTGGGGTGGGCAAAAGACTCTTTACAGAAAGGGACCTGGGATTCAGAGAAGTTAAATAACTCACCCCAAGTCACGCAGATTGTAAAGGGCAGGACTGGGGTTGAAACCTTGGTTTTTCTAAGGGACAGTGTTACAACTGCTTAGCGATAAAGAACATGGGCTGTGGAATCATAAGATCTGGGTGTAGACCCTGACCTGTCTCCTATTAGCCTTGGGACCTTGGGTATCTTACATAACTTTTTTGAGCCAGAGTTTTCTCAGCCTCTCTTGATACTGTTATTTCAGAGGGTGGTTATGAGGGTAAAATGAAGGAACATTGGCAATGTATTGATGACCTTGCCGGGCATCTGGTAAGCACCAGTTAAATGAAAGCTCTTAGAGTCTGCTGGAAGGTATGTATTCTTTTGTCAAAGCCCAACATAGTGCAGATTGGGAAGCAGGAGGTCCCACAGGGTCCTAAACAAGGTAAGCTGTGGCAGGTAACACAGCTGGGTTAGGGCCTGTGGTCCTCAACCCTGGCTGCCATTAGCATCCCTTGGAGAAATTTAAAAGCCTAATGGTCTCTGAACTCTACACACAGAGATTCTTATCTCTGCGACCTTAGTTTTTAAAAAGCTACCAGTGATTACAGCTGTGCCACAAAGTTGAGAATGGCTGGATTGGGCAATCTTAGGAAGCAAACAGTTTTGATGGTGAAACACTGTCCACCCCTACCTCTGTCTCAATGCGACTGAGTTCCCAGATAGTGGGTCACCAGTGAGTGTTCTGCAATGGCCACTGTTGGGAAATATTGATCATTTGAGAGTTCTGACAGCGGAGTCAGGGTGCTAACTAACCCAGGAGCCATGGACTCTGCCCTGAAGGGACCTGATCCAGTGGCATTGCTGGGGTCAGGCCCCAGGCTATGTGCGGTGGCAAGAGATGACAAATCCAGTAACAGGCTAGGAGAGGCCGGCAAAGCAGTCATACCTACAGGACCAAAAGTGCATGTGTGTAAACCCCGGGCTTCCTAGGTCTCTTCTCGGCCTGCCCCACCAGGGTAAATTTCTCCAGAGCAACTTTTTGGCAGTCATTATGTCATAGCAGGCTTGTATGTCCTAATCAGTATGATTCATTTTGTTACTGTAATGAAGAACTCAGATTTGCAAGTGATTTATTTTAAAACATCATAATAATATATATCAGAATGAAATGAAGTTATCTCTAGTTTTCTTTTTTGCCTTTGTAACCAGCCAAGGACAAAGCATGAGCCGTCATCTAACTGCAACAGCCCCCTTACTGCTCTGTCACATCAAGTCGTGCCCTTCCTTTCATTCTCCACCCAGCAGCCAGAGTAATTTTCTTAACATGTAGATCAGATCGTGTCATTCTCCTGTTTAAATCTGCTGGTACCTTCCACTGTACTAAAAATAAAACGTAAAGCCCTTCCCCGAGCCTCAAGACCCTGCAGTAAATGAATGCACTTCTCTGCCGACTTCTCTTTCTCTCCCCCTGGACCACCACCCTTGAGCTCTAGAGAGTGCTGAACTCTTTCTTACCTCAGGGAGTTTGTGTTATCTGTTCCCTCTGCCTCGAATTCCTTTATCCAGCTCTTCATGGAATCTCAAATGTTACTTTATGGGAAAGGCCTTCCCTGACCGCCTGAGCTAAAATTCCTTCCACACTTCCTGCCCTGGGTCATTTTCTATCGCATCACTTCTAGGTTTCCCCCATAGCAATGATCACCATTCCTAACAACTAAATCTTACTTTTGATTGGTATATCAACGTACAGCAGCTATTCTCACTAGTATAATGGAACTGCCATGAGGCCAGGGCCCTGTCTAACTTCTTTACCATTTTATTGCCAGCACCTAGCACAGTACCTGACATGTAGTAAACATGCAATAAATATTTGTTGAAACAAAGAATGAATAGTTCGATAATTCTGTCACTCTTACACATTCTGAAATACTTTCTAGAGAGGGAAAGAAAGAGGGGGAAATGATAATTGATTTGCTGTAAGTTGTACATAAACTGAGTAAGCCTATGGAAACATTCCTTTATTCAGTCAACAAATGCATATAGAATATTTGCTCTGTCTAGACACTGTTCTAGGCAATGAAAATACAGGTAAAAGTGAGGCACCAAGTTCCCTGCTCTTAATAAGCTTTTAGCAAATATTAGCAAACAAATAAACAAGATTATTCCAGCAAGTAATAAATTCTATGAAGAACTTATTCGTTAACAGGATGATGTGGTCAAGAATGACTGGGGGCTCTGGTCAGGGAAGGCTTCACCAAGGAAGGGGCATTTACAGAATTGCCCAGGCAATGTTGCCTCCTATATGGATATCAAATATCTTGTGTGTATGAAAAAAAGTAACTTTCAAAGTCACTGCTCTAGAAGATAGTACTCAAGTTTTAATTAGAATCCACTTAAGTCAGAGCTAGTTTGTTCCCTAATAGTGATTAGCACTGTGTTGGGTAATTAACAGCTCTTAGATTTGGAGGGGAAAATACTCAATTATCTGCCTGACCTTGATTTTGTGAGTGCTGAGTCAAAAGGTATGAAAATGGCCAGTATCTCGTTGGGTAGTGGAGACAGATGTAGTCCAAGCTTAACCTGGCTACGAAAGAATCCACTGGGCAAATGGTGAATGGACTTCCTGAAGGGAGGTGAGATTCCAAGGACTGGGCTTGTTGGACTCTCTCTTTTTCACACTAGAAGTCATGGTCCAGACAGCTTTTCTCATGCTATTTCAGGTTTGACCTAGACCAAGAAATCTGCATGCCACTCATTGGCTTTGCTTGGTTCCCTCATGCCCACCCACTTTTCTAGAGACTGTAGCTAAGTCTAACTGTAGCTAAGCTCTTCTGCCCTTTAGCTTCCCTGGCTAAGGGAGGCTTGATCACAACCCAAAGCTAAGAGGTCCCCTTCTAATAGAAGCGACAATTTTCCACACCGTCATTTCCTCCTACTCATCATCTCAGTCTCTCCTTAGCCAAAGACAGACTCTGGAAAGTTGTGTATGAAAGAAACCGGCTTTTTCAATTACAAGTCAGGCAAATTAATGTGTGTTCTTTAATTTTTTTCCCTACTCCATGTCTACCTCGCCGTCCCTCTCCCCCTTCCACTTCCATTCAAGTCAGTTTTAGATTAGAGTTTCAGACCAACTTTCAATTCTCTTTTAGCAGATTTTTAATTATCCTGAAGCCACACTGAGAGGAGGCTGATTCAGAGGCTCCAGGCGGCTTTGGTCACATCTGCAGATCACGTAGGTACAATCTCTATGGCAACTGACCCATGCTGGGTAGGAGCAAATAAAGCTCAGAACCAAAGGTTAATTGCTGTTTCATTTCTGCTTTTTTCCCCCCTTGAAATTCCAGCATTGTGGATGGAGGTTCTAATTAGAATCAAATTATCAGCAGATTGAACAACTTCTCTATTATTTCGGTGGCTGAAAAATTACTACGGCTGGCTTGGAAAAGGAAAGTGATAGATGGTTTTTATTGGCCTCGATGGCTCCTTTTCCCACCTCCCAGCAGGACAGATAGCTTACCTGATCCAGCAAAATGGCCTGGATTTTTGCAGCACCAAGAAGTAGCATTTTTCTTCATTCTTATGCTATTTTGACATTGATAATATTACTGTCAACCATTTATTGGGAATTTACTTGTGCCAGACACTCTGCTAAGCACATATGTACATGATTTCATTTAAACTGTAAAGCAATGCTGGGAAGTCGAGCTTCTGAACCTCACTTTACAAATGAGGAAATAGCCTCAGGGATATTAAGTAACTTGCCCATGGTCACGTAACTAGCAAGTTGCAGAGCTAAGGCTTGAACCCAACTTATCTAATTCTAAAGCTCCTAACCATTAGCCAGATACCACCATACGCTCTGTGCGGCTCTGACTTGGTTAGAGAACCAGGGAGATTCGTAGAGAAGGTAACTTGGCTCTCCTGGTTAGCTGCTCCAACTCAAGTGTGCTCAGGGATTTGGCTAAACTCATTCTCTTCCCATTAGTGTTCTGAAATAGTAATTAAAGAGTAAAGGTATCATGGTGCACCTTAAATCTTATGTAGTTTCTCTGTTTCCCTAGAATTAAAAAAATCAATATAAGGTCTTTATTCATCCTCCCCTAACACAGTACTGTTGTGTTCATTTCTTTTTCTTTTTTTTTTTTAAACATTTCTATTGGAGTATAATTGCTTTACAATGGTGTCTTACTTTCTGCTTTATAACAAAGTGAATCAGTTATACATAAACATATATCCCCATATCTCTTCCCTCTTGTGGCTCCCTCCCTCCCATCCTCCCTAACCCACCCCTCTAGGTGGTCACAAAGCACCGACCTGATCTCCTGGTGCTATTCGACTGCTTCCCACTAGCTATCTATTTTACGTTTGGTAATGTATATATGTCCATATATACACTACCACTCTCACTTTGTCCCAGCTTACCCTTCCCCCTCCCCGTGTCCTCAAGTCCGGTCCATCCACCGCACTACAAATAACTCAGTTTCATTCCTTTTTATAGCTGAGTAATATTCCATTGTATATATGTGTCACATCTTCTTTACTCATTCATCTGTTGATGGACACTTAGGTTGCTTTCGTGTCCTGGCTATTGGAAATAGATCTGCAATGAACATTTTGGTACATGACTCTTTTGAATTATGGTTTTCTCAGGGTGTATGCCCAGTAGTGGGACTGCTGGGTCATATGGTAGTTCTATTTTTAATTTTTTAAGGAACCTCCATACTGTTCTCCATAGTGGCTGTATCAATTTACATTCCCAGCAACAGTGCAAGGGTGTTCCCTTTTCTCCACTCCCTTTCCAGCATTTATTGTTTGTAGATTTTTTTGATGATGGCCATTCTGACCGGTGTGAGAGGATATCTCATTGTAGTTTTGATTTGCATTTCTCTAATGATTAATGATGTCGAGCATTCTTTCATGTGCTTGTTGACAATCTGTATATCTTCTTTGGAGAAATGTCTATTTAGGTCTTCTGTCCATTTTTGGATTGGGTTGTTTGTTTTTTTGACATTGAGCTGCATGAACTGCTTGTAAATTTTGGAGATTAATCCTTTGTCAGTTGCTTCATTTGCAAATATTTTCTCCCATTCTGAGGGT
>NC_041229.1:94092015-94093378 GCF_002837175.3 Physeter macrocephalus | reverse complement strand
ATCCTTGCATTCCTGGGATAAACCCCACTTGATCATGGTGTATGATCCTTTTAATGTGCTGCTGGATTCTGTTTGCTAGTATTCTGTTAAGGATTTTTGCATCTATGTTTATCAGTGATATTGGTCTGTAGTTTTCCTTTTTTGTGACATCTTTGTCTGGCTTAGGTATCAGGGTGATGGTGGCCTTGTAGAATGAGTTTGGGGGTGTTCCTCCCTTGCTATATTTTGGAAGAGTTTGAGTAGGATAGGTGTTAACTCTTCTCTAAATGTTTGATAGAATTCTACTGTGAAGCCATCTGGTCCTGGGCTTCTTTACCTATAGTATCATGTCATCTGCAAACAGTGACAGTTTTCCTTCTTTTCCGATTTGGATTCCTTTTATTTCCTTTTCTTCTCTGATTTCTGTGGCCTTTCTGGAGGTTTTTTTTTTATCATAAATGGGTGTTGAATTTTGTTGAAAGGTTTCTCTGCATCTATTGAGATGATCATATGGTTTTTCTCCTTCAATTTGTTAACATGGTGTATTATTGATTGATTTGCATATATTGAAGAATCCTTGCATTCCTGGGATAAACCCCACTTGATCATGGTGTATGATCCTTTTAATGTGCTGCTGGATTCTGTTTGCTAGTATTCTGTTAAGGATTTTTGCATCTATGTTTATCAGTGATATTGGTCTGTAGTTTTCCTTTTTTGTGACATCTTTGTCTGGCTTAGGTATCAGGGTGATGGTGGCCTTGTAGAATGAGTTTGGGGGTGTTCCTCCCTTGCTATATTTTGGAAGAGTTTGAGTAGGATAGGTGTTAACTCTTCTCTAAATGTTTGATAGAATTCTACTGTGAAGCCATCTGGTCCTGGGCTTTTGTTTGTTGGAAGATTTTTAATCACAGTTTCAATTTCAGTGCTAGTGATTGGTTTGTTCATATTTTCTATTTCTTCCTGGTTCAGTCTCTGAAGGTTGTACTTTTCTAGGAATTTTTCCATTTCTTCCAGATTGTCCATTTTATTGGCATAGAGTTGCTTGTAGTAATCCCTCATTATCCTTTGTATTTCTGCAGTGTCAATTGTTACTTCTCCTTTTTCATTTCTAATTCTATTGTTTTGAGTCTTCTCCCATTATTCCTGATGAGTCTGGCTAATGGTTTATCCATTTTGTTTACCTTCTCAAAGAACCAGCTTTTAGTTTTATTGATCTTTTCTATACCTTCCTTCATTTCTTTTTCATTTATTTCTGATCTGATTTTTATGATTTCTTCCCTTCTGCTAACTTGGGTTTTTTATGTTCTTCTTTCTCTAATTGCTTTAGGTGTAAGTTTAGGTTGTTTATTTGAGATGTTTCTTGTTTCTTTAGGTAGGATTGTAT
>NC_041229.1:94091561-94092005 GCF_002837175.3 Physeter macrocephalus | reverse complement strand
ATTGCTACTCGAGCTTTCTTTTGATTTCCATTTGCATGGAATATCTTTTTCCATCCCCTCACTTTCAGTCTGTATGTGTCCCTAGGTTTGAAGTGGGTCTCTTGTAGACAGCATATATACGGGTGTTGTTTTTGTATCCATTCAGCCCGTCGATGTCTTTTGGTTGGAGCATTTAATCTATTTACATTCAAGGTAATTATCGATATGTATGTTCCTATTACCATTTTCTTAATTGTTTGGGTTTGTTCTTATAGGTCTTTTTCTTCTCTTGTGTTTCCTGCCTAGAGAAGTCCCTTTAGCATTTGTTGTAGGGCTGGTTTGGTGGTGCTGAATTGTCTTCACATTTGCTTGTCTGTAAAGTTTTAAATTTCTCTGTCAAATCTGAATGAGATCCTTGCTGGGTAGAGTAATCTTGGTTGTAGGTTTTTCCCTTTCTTCACTTTA
>NC_041229.1:94064918-94091213 GCF_002837175.3 Physeter macrocephalus | reverse complement strand
GTTTCTGCTGAAAGATCAGCTGTTAATCTTATGGGGATTCCCTTGTATGTTATTTATTGTTTTTCCCTTGCTGCTTTTAATATATTTTCTTTGTATTTAATTTTTGATAGTTTGGTTAATATGTGCCTTGGTGTGTTTCTCCTTGGATTTATCCTGTATTAGACTCTGTGCTTCCTGGACTTGATTAACTATTTCCTTTCACATATTAGGGAAGTTTTCAACTATGATCTCTTCAAATATTTTCTCAGTCCTTTTCTTTTTCTCTTCTTCTTCTGGGACCCCTATAATTCGAATGGTGGTGCGTTTAATATTGTCCCAGAGGTCTCTGAGACTGTCCTCCATTGTTTTCATTCTTTTTTAAAAATTCTGCTCTGCTGTAGTTATTTTCACTATTTTATCTTCCAGGTCACTTATCCGTTCTTCTACCTCAGTTATTCTGCTATTGAATCCTTCTAGAGAATTTTTAATTTCATTTATTATGTTGTTTATGATTGTTTGCTCTTTAGTTTTTCTAGGTCCTTGTTAAAAGTTTCTCGTATTTTCTCCATTCTACTTCCAAGATTTTGGATCATCTTTACTGTCATTATTCTGAATTCTTTTTCAGGTAGACTGCCTATTTCCTTTTCATTTGTTAGGTCTGGTGTGTTTTTACCTTGCTCCTTCATCTGCTGTGTTTTTCTTGTCTTCTCATTTTGCTTAACTTACTGTGTTTGGGGTCTCCTTTTTGCAGGCTGCAGGTTCGTAGTTCCCGTTATTTTTTTTGTCTACCCCCAGTGGCTAAGGTTGGTTCAGTGGGTTCAGTGGGTTGGGTAATCACCTGCCTCCCCCGGTGGGGGGAACTAGTGTCTGTGTTCTGGTGGATAAGGCTGGATCTTTTCTTTCTGGTGGGCAGGTCCACGTCTGGTGGTGTGTTTTGCTGTGTCTGTGACCTTATTATGATTTTAGGCAGCCTCTCTGCTAGTGGGTGGGGTTGTGTGCCAGTCTTGCTAGTTGTTTGGCATAGGGTATCCAGCACTGGAGCTTGCTGGTCGTTGAGTGGAGCTGGGTCTTGGCATTGAGATGGAGATCTCTGGGAGATTTTTGCCATTTGCTATTATGTGGAGCTAGTAGGTCTCTGGTGGACCAATGTCCTGAACTTGGCTCTCCCACCTCAGAGGCACAGCCCTGATGCCTGGCTGGAGCACCAAGAGGCTGTCATCCACAGGGCTTAGAATAAAAGACAGAAAGAAAGGAAGAAAGGAAGAAAGAAAGAAAGAAAGAAAGAAAAGAGAAAGAAAAAGATAAAATAAAATTAAAAAGTTGTTAAAATAAAAAACAAAATAATTATTAAAAATTTTTTTTAAGTAATTAAAAAAAAGAAAGAGGAGGCCAACCAAATCTAAAACAAATCCACCAATGATAACAAGTGCTAAAAACTATACTAAAAAAAATAAACAAAAGAAACGGACAGACAGAACCCTAGGACAAATGGTAAAAGCAAAGCTATACAGACAAAGTCACACACAGAAGCATACGCATACGCACACAGAAAAAGAGAAAAAGGGAAAAAATATATATATATCATTGCTCCCAAAGTCCACCTCCTCAATTTGGGATGATTCGTTGTCTATTCAGGTATTCCGCAGATACAGGGTACGTCAGGTTGACTGTGGAGATTTAATCCGCTATTCCTGAGGCTGCTGGGAGAGATTTCCCTTTCTCTTCTTTGTTCGTACAGCTCCTGGGGTTCAGCTTTGGACATGGCCCTGCCTCTGCGTATAGGTCGCCTGAGGGCGTCTGTTCTTTGCTCAGACAGGACGGGGTTAAAGGAGCAGCTGCTTCGGGGGCTCGGGGCGAGCCTGCAGCAGCAGAGGCCAGCATGACATTGCAGCAGAGGCCAGCATGACATTGCACCAGCCTGGGGCACGCCGTGCGTTCTCCCCGGGAAGTTGTCCCTGGATCACGGGACCCTGGCAGTGGCGGGCTGCACAGGCTCCCAGGAGGGGAGGTGTGCATAGTGACCTGGGCTTGCACCCAGGCTTTTTGGTGGAGGCAGCAGCAGCAGCCTTAGCATCCCATGCCAGGGGTCCGCGCTGTCAGCCGCGGCTCCCGCCCGCCTCTGGAGCTCCTTTAAGCGGCGCGCTTAATTCCCCTCACCTCACGCACCAGGAAGCAAAGAGGGAAGAAAAAGTCTCTTGCCTCTTCGGCAGCTCCAGACCTTTTCCCGGACTCCCTCCCGGCCAGCCGTGGTGCACTAGCCCCCTTCAGGCTGTGTTCACGCCGCTAGTCCTCTCCCTGCGATCCGACCAAAGCCTGAGCCTCATCTCCCAGGCCCCGCCCGTCCCGGCAGGTGAGCAGACAAGCGTCTCAGGCTGGTGAGTGCTGGTCGGCACCGATCCTCTGTGCAGGAATCTCTCCGCTTTGCCCTCCTCACCCCTGTTGCTGCGCTCTCCTCTGCGGCTTCGAAGCTCCCCCTCTCCGCCCCCCGCAGGCTCCGCCCGCGAAGGGGCTTCCTAGTGTGTGGAAACCTTTCCTCCTTCACAGCTCCCTCCCACTGGTGCAGGTCCCGTCCCTATTCTTTCGTCTCTGTTTATTCTCTTTTCTTTGGCCTACCCAGGTACGTGGGGAGTTTCTTGCCTTTTGGGAGGTCTGAGGTCTTCTGCCAGCGGTCAGTAGGTGTTCTGTAGGAGTTGTTCCACGTGTAGATGTATTTCTGTTTTACTTGTGGGGAGGAAGGCGATCTACGCGTCTCACTCTTCCGCCATCTTGAAGCTCCCCTCCTGTTGTGTTCATTTCTTTCCCTCTGCTCAAGTCTTCGCTGTCCTGGAATTCTCCTTCCCTTTCCATGTCTGTCATTTTATGCTTCTCAACCTTTAAAGCCCAGTTAAAAAAACACAATATCCTGTATGAAAAGTATCTTTTTATTTTCGGTAACTATGTTTCATGTTTTTTCTTTTATCATGAATTCCTAAAACCATTCATTTTCTGAATTGTGCAGTAATGGTTACCTATTTAGATTCCAACTTAGGTTTCCTGGATTTGAATCACAGCTCTGCCGTTGAATACTTCAGTGTTCCAGAGCAAGTTACTTCTCTGTGCTCAATTTCCTGTCTGTAACTGGGGACCATCGTAGAACCTATACCTTAGAGTGTTCTTGTGAGGATTAAATGAGTTTCTACAAGTAAAATGCCTAGAAGAATGCAGTCTTCGTAGTAAGAACGACATAAGTGCTTGCTGTTATGTCCTGTCTTGCTCATTACGTGTTTTGCTTTATATTATTCAGGACAGAAATTCAACTCCAACACATGTAAGCATAGCAAGGGAATTTATTGGCCCATTAACTGGGAAGTCCAGTGATAGACCTAGTGGTGTCACTCAGCAATGTTCTTTTCTCTGTGCTGCTTTGATTCCCATGCAGGTGCTCTATTTGTGGTGCCCCCTCCAGCATTAGGCTTACATCCTTCCACTCCAGCAATTAGGTAGCACCTCTTTTCTGGTAGCCCCAGTAAAATTCTGGGGCTTGCTTTAATTAGCCTAACTCAGATTACATGTCTACCAGTGAGCCAAAGTTTGTAGCCAGGGGGATCCTCACTGGTCAGGCCCTGGAGACAGAGCATAGTTAGCCCTAGTCAAACATTGTGGCCAAGGGGTTCCCCAAAGAGAAATCAGGGCATATGTCTATCTCAATGTCTGTCATCCCATTTTGATGATAAGCTCTTATGGGGAGGAAAATGTTGGACTCCTCTTTTATGCTTAACATTGGGCAGAAGCTCAAAAATGACGTCGAAATGGACTTACATGTGATGTCAGCCCTAAGACTAGAAAGTGATCCGCATGAGAAACCTAGACTCATTCAAAGCTGTCTTGGAAAGTTAGCAGCTGGGGAGGGAGGGAGAAGAACGAGGTGGATGGGGATGGAAGAAGCCTTCATCTTCATTTGTAATGTTTTATTTTTCAACAAAAGGATATGAAGCAAATATAGAAAGATGTTCATATTGGTTAAAACTGAGAGATGGGAAGTTGGGTGTTCTAATAGTCTTTGCCTTTTTCTGCGTGTCTGATGTATTTCATTTGAAAACAACAAAGTGACAAAACAAAGCAAAAAGCAGTAGCTACTTAGCCAGGCAGTGATTTTTTTCCCCTCTGGGTCTCCTGGATACCAAAGGAGAGCTCAGCAGTCACAGAATCCCTGGTGGTTTTCTGACTAATGTCATTCATGAAAATCAACCCTTCCTTCCTGCTCCCTCATCTGATAACACAAAGTTCAGAGTCATCTCAAAGGGAAGTTCAGCAGCCTCCGGACATGGTTTGGAGAAAGAGCTTTACCTGAAACCCATATGAGAAGTAACACTGTCAAACATAATGATCATAGTAATAATAGCCATCCCTTATTGAGGGTTATTTCTCAAGTATTGTGCCAAGCACTTAGTATACATGATCTCATTTAATTCTCCCCACAGCCCTCTGAGGTGGGTAGTACTATTGTTCCTACACTGTAGATGAGGAAGCAGAGGCTCACACTGGTTAAGTCACTTGTCCAAAGTCGCATAACTATAATTTGTGGAACTTGGTCTCTAATCCAGATCTGTCTGATTCCAAGGTCTGACTCACTCCTTCTGTTTACCCTCCCCAAGGGGTATCATTAAGAACATGGTCCCTGAAGCTCTGGACTGTGCTGCTTACTAGCCAGGTGATTCTGAGAAATCCCTAAAACTCTTTGAGCCTCAGTTGTACATGAATGAAATGGAGGGAAAGAAGCACTCACTTCAGAGACTTCCCTGAGGGTTAAATGAGACTGTGCATGTCAAATGCTCAGCACGGTGGTTGGCAAATAACAAGTGCTCAATAAATGTTAGTATTTTTTTCCATTAGAAAAAGGTGACACCTCATAAGTCCATTCCATTTTAGTCTCTTTCATCACAATAGTATTTTGCAGCACTTTAAAAAATTAATTATTAACCAACAATTCAATAAATTTAGATGGGTCTACAAGGTTTTTAATGAAAATGAGTAACCCCTTTCCCTATCCTTCTCCACCCTCAATATCTGCTTCTAAGAGTAAATCACTTTTGATTCTATTGGCTTGTTATTTTCTGGGATTTTACCTCCTTATCTCTTTTAAGTTAAACTTTTTTATTTTGATATACCTGTAGATTCACATACAATTTATTTCATATAATAAATAGTATAGAGAGGTCCTATGTACACCTTGTCTGCTCCCCCCCCCCAGTGGTAACAGTAGTACGATATCATGACTAGGATATTGTCATGGATGCATTTAAGATACAGAACATTCCCACCACCACAAGGATCCCCCATGTTGCCCTTTTATAGCCATATCCCCTTCCCTTCTGTCTCCACCTTCTCCTTAACCTCTGACTTCCACTAATCTGTTGTCCATTTCTATAATCTTGTGATTTCAAGCAGTTTGTATAAAAGGAATTGTATAGTATGTAACTTTTGAGATTGGCTGTTTTCAACCAGCATAATTCTCTGAAGCTTGTTGTGTGTTTCAATAGTTTCCTTTTTATTGCTGTGCAGGGTTCTATGGTTAAATGTACCACTCATTCTCAGCACTTTTTATATTAATGCTCAGCTATGTATTCACATGTGGCCCCTGCATTTAGTATTAGGGAAAATACCACTTTTCTTTATTCTCTCCCTTCTCCCTGTCAACGCATGTTAGTCATCTTCAAAGTGATGCCTCCCAGGAGACTTACATGTTTGCCTCCTGCTTTTTCATCCCTTTATTTGTCATTCTGACAACAATTCAAATTACCCTCTAAGAAAACAAGGAGGGATATCTACATATGTCCTCATATATAATTTCCCCCTGGTAATGTTTTCATTGTCAGGTGCAGAAGTTATGTTGTACATTTGCACAGAACAGGTGAAGAATCCTAAGTGACCCATGTTACTGAAAAAACAAGGAAAAGCTTTGATGGGGTTAAAGCTCTGGCTCAGAGTTCATTAGCTACCTCGGTGCAGGCAGAGCCACATCCTGAGCTGCATTGCCCAGAGAATCCTGTAGCTGCTCTCTCAAGGATGACATTATCGGTAACATCAGGAAATGACTTCCCTGCATAATTACTCCTACCATTCACTTTTAGTTGTAAAACATCTAATAAAGTGTGTGAAGTGTCTGTGCCTGTGTGTGTGCGCGCATGTGTGTTTAGGGTAGAGGTAAGGAGGGAAATGGGTTTGCATGCTCAAACAATAGATTTTCTAAATTAGTTTGTCTTTCTCCTTCTCCATTTGGGTTCTTACTGCCTGTTTCTTTGCAACCTTCTCCTACTTAGCTTTACACAGAGTTCTTTTCAAGGCCATGGTAGCAGTAAGAGTCAAAAAAGCCTTGTTTTCCCTATTGAAGATTGTAAACGCTTTCAGAGAAAAGGACTACTCTTTCCCATTTTTAATTGTTTCCAGCATAGTGTCTTCCACATAGTAAGAGCTCAGTAAATACTTTTTGGTTTGATGTATTGTTGAGTTATGAAAGTGTGAATTAAAATGGTCCAACTTTTTGAGTTTGGCTATTTCTAGGGCTTTGAGAAGACATTTTTCGTATTTGCCACTTTCTATTTTTTTCTCTCTGACATTTTGCCAGAGCTTCGTTTGTCCCCATACTTTCCATTCCTATAGAAGAATGGACTGGGAGTCAGAAAGCCTTTTCGAGTGTTGGATCTATCATTTACTAACTGCAAGATTTTAAGCAAGTCAACTAATCTTTGTAAAATGGTATTGTAATGAATACTCAGGTCTGCTGGGGCAACCTAGAGATCATTCTGCCCAGAATTTTCTGATACAGTGTAAAATACTGTCATCGCCTATTCTGAGGGGGTGAAGGGAGTACAGGAGAGAGAGAAGTCTTTCTACCTGTATATATAGAGATGGGTTTTCCAAAAATGTGGACACTGACATTATTCTTCAGTGCATGGGTTTTAGGTCCCTTATTAACAGGTCTTTGATAGCTTTCACTTCAATTATCCCAAAAAGGTTTGCCATATATTTTCCCCTTTCATAAGGCAGAATCTCTTTATGTAATTTGTTGCAATTAAAAATTCTTTTGGCTTTGCTGCAGAGCTCTGGGGATATTGCTTTTTCTTAGAGATCTCAGTGGAGTGAATTAATCTACATTCAAGCAAGATTAGAGATTCAATTATATGATAACCTTTAAAAGGATAATTATGTTCTTAATGCCTTCAGCTTTTGTTGTCAGAGCCGATTTCTGAACATTCCTTTCCAGTTTGGCCTCTAACTGTATGTCCGAGGTCAGTGGTGATTCCCCTTTTGCGATATGTGGTTTTCATAATTTGTAAGGCATAGTTGCTACCCCCAGGAAGGCATTGGGACACCAAGATGCCTGAAACATTGGCCATTAACCTAGATACTTCAAGATGATGGACTGAGTAAGAGCAAGTATAAAGAATGGCAACTGAGTAGAACTATTGTTGCTGAAATGTCAAACCAAGAGGAAGGCCAACTGGTCAACCATCACTTCTTGAAAATCATATCACAGAGGAAAGAGACTAACATTTCTGCAAAACCTATCATGTGCTACACACTGGGAAAAGTGTTTTAAATATATTATTTCATTTATTTTTCACAGCTAGTACCATTTTATAAACAATGAATTGAGACTCAGAAATACTGATTTCGTAGCATATACAAGATGGCACTTGTAAGGGGCAGATTTGAACACAAATCCCTGACTCCAAAGCTGATGATCTTTCAGTAGGACTTGCTGCTTTGTGGTGGAAGAAACAGGTTCACTAGGTTGTGGGGTTGGATGAAGATGCAGATTCTAGAGGGGCTTCTGGAAAGATAGCAACATGAAACTAACCCTCTTTTCCATTCAGTATCAATCAACTCCCATATGTCTTCCTCTTTTGAGTCAACTAGTTGGGCCTGCAGGTTGCTAGGTGGAAATGAGCCCATGGATTCTGTGGCAGTCCCAGTGGAGAGAACTTGTACAGGGTTTTCTGCTCTGTGGGTTGGGCCAAAGTCTAGCTACTGGTGACAGAGAGCCCTGAGGCAGGGGTTATAAAATGAGGATGCTATGAAGAGTTTGGCTCAAAGAGATGTGTGGATTTTGGGAAAAAGTTTGATGGCCCTCCCTGTGTGTGTGCCAGGTTTCCACAACACCTGAGATGCCAAGGAATAGCCAAAAGTACAGTCTTAGTCATCCCTGCCTTTGAGGAACAGGGAGGCTCCTACAGAGCAACATTTTGCCTTCCTCCACTGTGGACTGTTACCTGGTAGGATAGTCCAACAAGAACACCTGAGTCTAAGTTATACAGAAAAATCACAATATTTCCAAATCAGAGATAGCCAGATCCAGCAGAGCATACTGAATTCAGCCATAAATAGAGCTGCTGAAGGAAACATGACAATATGGACAGAAAAGTAAGTGTATTTAAAAAGATTCAAGTACAGTTTGAAAGGACTTTTTAGAGCTAAAAATATACTTCCTACAGTCATAGCTGAGTTAAGGCAAAATGACCACTTTTAAGATGACATAGCAGGCATGGAAGAGCAAGTCCATTGACATGAAAAGGTCAAATTCAAATGTAAATTAGGAAAATGCAAATTAAAAAAGCAATTGGATATCACTTTACAGTGTTTTAAAAAAATTTAAAAGACAGATCATTTAATGTTGGTTGGGATGCAAGAAATGGGCACTCCCATACATTGTGCTGGAAATGTAAATTGTTATGGACATTTGGAGGAGCCATGGCAACATCTATTAAATTAAAAATACATAAAGCCTTTGAGTCCAATATTCTAAACTTGGAAATCTATCCTATACAAATAAAATCACCACTACACAAGCACATATGTATGAAATTATTTATTGCAACAACACTTGAGGTGGTGAAAAATTGGAAACCTAGTGAATTCCCATTAGCAGGGACTGCCCCATATAAATTATTGTAGGTTCACATTATGGGGCTATTACATAGCTTTTGAGAAGCTTGGGAGAGAGCTGTACTATATCTCTCATTGTGGAAGAATTTACATGAAGTATGAGTAAAACAAGGTATGTGTGTGAAAGTATGTGTATTTGATTATCTCACCATGGAGAAAAACATACTAGGTTATTTACAGGCGTTATCTGAGTGGGTTAGGGAAGAAGAGGGAGGTAGGAATCCAGAAAAGAAAAAGGAAAAGGAGAAGTAAAATACCTAGTGCATACATGAATTTATCTTGTTTGTACATTTTTGAATACATATGTGTATATGTTACAAGAAATAACAGAAATGAAAAATATCAGATGCTGAATTTGAACAGTTAATGCCCTCCCTTTTCCCTGCTGCATTATGCCTGTCCACTAGTTGCAGACTCCTTGGTTGCAATCAGACAGTTCAATGGAAGAATCCAGTGAAAAGTTCAGATGTCTGGGTCAGAGACAGCACAAAGTTCAGCTTCAGCCTAGTCTAGGGGCAGGGATCAAAGGTTCTCAATTGTAGACCCCTGAGAGTTTTTAGAATATTACTCACAATTTAGTTCTGCTTTTTGCTTATATTTTTGGACTTGCCTTGTCTTCAAATGAATTTGTCCTTGTCAGGTCCTTTTCTCCAGATCCATAGGACAACTAGAAAGGAGTCATAGACCTGGGTTCGAGTCCTGGCTAGGCCACTTACTTTTTGCTGTGAAACTCTGATAGAGCCAGTGGCTTACAAACTTGAGCAGCATTGGAATTACTTGGAGGTCTTGTTAATACACCGATTTCTGGATCTTACCTCCAGAGTTTCTGAGTCTGTGGATCTGGAGTGAGGCCTGATAAATTGCATTCCTAATAATTTTGGTGTGATGCTGCTCTTCGTCCAGGAACCATAACTTGGAAAGCATTTAATTAAGCTATTTAATCTCTTGTAACTTCCTTCCCCCTCCCCACCCCATAGGAAGAGTGAAAATAATAATAGACCTAGGGTCTGCTGGAATTTGAAGGACCTTATGAATTCAACCCTCTCCCTTTTGTAGATGAAACTGAGGCTCAGACAAGTGAGGAGACAGATGCTTTTTGGCAGAGCCAGGGTGAAAACCCAGGTCCTTTGAGTTCTGGTGCAGTGTCTGTAGCATCCATCTATTTAATGCTGTCTGGGTCATAGTCTTCATGGGGGAGCAAATGAAATGCTGATGAAAGTGTCCCTACTGAACGCTTACAAAAGCAAAGCGTTATTATTATCATTTATTTATGTCCTAACCGTTGAGTGGCGGTGGGGCAGGGGGGTGTCTTTGAAGGGGTCTAATAAGCAGCATCCTTTTTTTCATGGCTCAGTTCTAAACCAATTGATAAATAACATAAAACACATGGAGGATGAAAATATCATTTCATTATTGACAAAGATCCTTTGAAGGATGAAGCTTTTATTTATTGGTGAGGGATTTCCAAATGTTAAACCCATGAATTAAAATGGGAAATAAAGGTTTTCTCCCTATTACCTTTTTTTAAAAAAAATAAATTTATTTCTTTGTTTTTGGCTGTGTTGGCTCTTCACTGCTGCGCGCAGGCTGTCTCTAGTTGTGGTGAGCGGGGACTACTCTTCGTTGTGGTGCACGGGCTTCTCATTGCGGTGGCTTTTCTTGTTGCAGAGCACGGGCTCTAGGCACATGGGTTTCAGTAGTTGTGGCCCGCGGGCTCAGCTGTTGTGGCTCACGGGCTCTAGAGCGCAGGCTCAGTAGCTGTGGCGCACGGGCTTAGTTGCTGCGTGGCATGTGGGATCTTCCCGCACCAGGGCTCAAGCCCATGTCCCCTGCGTTGGCAGGCAGATTCTTAACCACTGCGCCAGCAGGGAAGCCTGTCTCCCTATTACTTTTAATGAATCTCATTTAACCATTTCCATTGGCCAATGAAATAAATCATATTATTATCACCACTTTACAGCTGAGGAAACTGAGTCTCAGAGGGACTAAGTGATTTGGCCAAAGTGGAGTTTGGATTGGAACCAAAAGTTAATACCTTCAACAACTGTCTGTACTTAAATTATGCCAGTGTTTCCTTTTGTGAGCATTAGGTTTGCTTGGGAAACAGAACCTCTATGAGGCATAGGCAGTCAAGGGTTTATTACTGGGATTAGGCTTTGCATGCTTGCGGAGCTGGAGAAGGGCATGGGAGGCTGTTGTCACCACCACTGGTGATGAGCCTGAAGCCACTATGGGTTGGGAGAGTGGGCAGTTGGAGAGAAAAACCAGCCGTAAAGTTGGGGAGAGAGAGGACAAACTGGAATCGTGTCTGTCTTTCGCCTCCACCCCACTGGTGATGTGGGTGACCAGCAGAAGTGGCTGGCGTGTGTTCTGGCCTGAGACTCAAAGAAGCTGAAGAGCAGTCCAGACTACAACACCCAACAAATCAGCAACCATGTGGGTGGGCTACAGTGGTGCCTGGCGCCCAATTGCTTCAGAGCCAATTGCTGCTGCTTCACTTTTGATTTTGGCTGTCATGCCGCTTGCAGGATCTTTGTTCCCCCACCAGCCGTCAAATCCGTGCCCCCTGCAGTGGAAGCATGGAGTCCTAACCACTGGACGGCCAGGGAATCCCTACTTCACTTCTACTCTCCAAATCTCAGGCAAGGTAACCCAGGGCCAGGCAGGGACAGGAATTCTGAGAAACATAGCTCTAGCTTGGCTGAATTGACTGTACAAAACCACCACACACAGTGAATATTGTTTTGCATATGTTCTTCATTTATCTTCAAAGCAACCTTCTAAGGCAGGACCTCCAGTTTACAGATGGGGAAACTAAGTTTGAAGAAGTTACATAATTTTTTAAAGGTATAAACTGCCTTAAGGTACATTCCAGTAAGTGTTTTGAACTCAGATCTGAGTGACTTTAAGCCCATTCTCTTACCCCCTGCATGACACCATCTGCTGATTTTCCTCTAAGCATCCATCTGTGCTACTCTTATGGAAACTGATGTCACTGACATAAAGTAAGAGACTTCACACAGGACTGCTCCAGGCATATTTGGAGCCCCAAATGCTTTTCTCACCTTTCCTCATTCTCTAGACTAGGACTTCCTAGACTGGGAGCTTCGATTAGAGGATAGGCCTGCTTGGGATGGGCTTGGGACAGCAGGAGGCCCGGGAAGGTCACCTCCAACTCTTAGCAACCTCATCTGTTTACCTCAGTGTGTGTCATGAATTCATGACTTGAAGGCTATGATCTCCCAGGATATGACTTGCTTCACAGGGAAGGAATTTGTTGGCCTCTGTGAAATGAACCTAAGAGAGGTTTGGGAGGACATCTGAGCAGCCTGTTAAATGAGAGATACTGGCTAGAGGGTGTGGAGGAGAAAGCCTTCATGTGACACTGTCAGGCTCCCCGGTGGCAGCTAGGTGTCTTGGTTTTGATTTTCGTTTTATAAATATTTTTCCTACCTGTCAGTTCTCCAAATGGAGGCAAACTCATCTCTGTGGCAGCTGAAGCATAAGAGCCCCAGTGAATATGTCAGAGCTGAGGAGAAAGTTTCACTCTAAAACAGGCATAAAAGGAAGAAAAGATAGAGGTTCTCTTTTATCACAGAGTCTGGACAATACTAAGGGGGAAAATCACATAACAGGGTGTTAAATAGAAAATGTCCTGCTCTTTCTGGAGCTTCAGTTGAGCCCCTGAAGCTGAGGACATTGGTTGATAAGTGCTCACACCTTCTACTAAGAAAGTTGTCAATCATATCTATGCAAGACTTGCTAAGAGATGCCCACCAATTTCGGTCACTATTAGCAAGCGCGTTTAAGAAGAGCCTAGAAAGTCATTGAGACAAAATAAAACCAAAATTCTCTCTTAGGTTGGGTTCTTTCAGAAGCAGACCCTGAACCAAAGATTCATGTACAAGTAATTTATTAAGAAAGTGTTCCCTGGAGAAACCAGCGAGGGAAAGGAGGATGAACAGGGAGGAGGAAGACCAAGGAGGGTGCTATTTCGGCTGAGTTCCCTGGGTCAGGCTGATCCCTGAGGGAACTCTAGAAAGTAAGTTACACGTCAGTGTTTGCTCTGTCTGGAAGCAAAGGAGCTGGGTTTCTGTACTCTCACACAGGGTCTGCTCTTAACTCTCGGTGTCCGAGGCCATCCTCTGGAGGTCCCAGCTGCCCAATTAGCAGCAAAGCATTGCAGAAATTGGAGGATGAGCTGATAAAAGAGATCCCAAGGGACTTACTGCAGTGACGGCAGCAGTGTCTTCTACAGAAGGAAAATTGGGGGGTAGAAGGAGGTTCTTCTCTCTACCACAGCACTTCAGGCTGAAAGAAGGGCCCTAGGAGAACCAGTCATGGAGATCGGGGCTGCCTGCATTTGGAGAGCCTGGCTTCTCTCGCATCTCTGATCTAGTCTGGTGGGATGCTTGCTGAGCTGAAGGAGCTCCTTGGCTCACCTGATGCTGCCACTGGGCCAGAGTGGAGCGTGGTGAGAGTTCTGGGGACAACTTGATTTGTGCCTCCTAGACTTTGGCATCAAGGCTGGAGAAGCAACAAAGCAGCTGCAGCTCCCAAGGACATGGTGAGGAGCCAGGGCAGAAGTGGAGCATCCACACATAGTGGCAGCTGAATGGTGTGGTGGTCAAGGGTATGGACTCTGGAACTAAACTGCCCAAGTTTGAAACTTGTCTCTGCCACTTACTAGCTATGTAATCTTGAACAAGTTTCTTGACCTCTTGTGTCTCACTTTCCCCATTAGTAAAGTGGGGATAATGCTATTATCTTCCTCATGGGGTTGTTGTGATTATTATAATCAGATTGGGCATATATATATTCACACACATATACATGTATGTACATACATATATACATATATATATACACAGACACACACATATATCTACCTATATATCTACCTACTATATACATAAGTAAAATCTACTTTGTATATATCTACTATATAAAAAATATATCTCACACATATATATTATTATTAATATACTAATATATTAATATGTGTATTCTATATGTAACGTATACTACCTATAATATATTACATATGAGCCATATTATATACATATAATATAATCTACTATACATTATCATATATCTTAGATATTACTAAGTGATGGCTCAAAGTCATTCTATAAAAGCAGATGTAGGATTCAAACCAGGCATCTGACTCCAGAACCTATAGTCTCAACCACTATGCCATACTGATCTTGAATATACTTTATACTCTAAAGGTTAAACTGCTAGGGAGCTTTGAGGTCAGCCAGCTTGGATCTAAATCCCAGCTCTGCTATTACTGTTAACTGTGTGACCTTGGCAAACTGTTGAAACTTCCTAAGATCAAAACAGTATCTCCTTCATTGAATTGTTAGGATTAGATGAGATAACACGTGTAAAGTACATAGCAGGGTGCTTAGCACAGAGTAAGTGCTCAATAAATTATTATTGTGTTATTTTCCCAGGCCTGTTTCTACCTCTGCTTCCTGCCTGCATATTCATCCCTCACTTTTGGCTTTCTGTGCATGTTGAAGAGCTGTAGACTTGGGTTGGGGAGAAGGGGGAAAAGAGACAGCAAAGCCAGGCTAAGGAGGGCATCTCTCCATGACAGGGTCTAAGATTAAAAACAGAGAGAGAGAGAAAGGAATTGGCAGTGATGGAAATGTCACTTACTATGCATTAGTGCCTCAGGACTTTAAATATTAGTCATTTGACATTCCTTTTGTGTTTTATTTATTTTTCTACACAGCATGATTAAGTCTGGAGTTAGGTTTTAAAATTGAATGAATCATCCCGTTATCCTTGAGAAATGCATCAGGGACAGGAAGTATTATTCTCATTTCACCAGTGAGAAGCTGATATACAGAGAAGCTAAGTGATTGGTTCAAGGTTACAAAGCCAGAAATAATATTTGTGGTCAGTGTTCTGGCCTTCAGATATTACTGCGTCCCCAGGCTACAGGACACTAGTTATGTCAGGAGATGAACAACAAAGTGACTTTATGAACATGGAAGAGATGGGGAAAGAAATTATGTTGGTTGATCACCTACCCTGTGCTAGGTACTATGGGAGGCATTTTATATTTGTATTTTGTCAAATTCTCACAACTACCATACGAACCAACATGTGAATCATATATAGTCCCAATTTATAGATGAGCAAACTGAGACCCATTTGGATTTGAACTAGTGTTTCTGATTCCAGAATTTGTGTTGTTTCTCATTATGTCAAGCTGCTCCTGGATGTTTGGTTCTTGTTTCTATTTCATAAGGAACCTGAAGGCCAGTGGGGTTTCCTCCTGGACACCTCTCTCTATCTAAAGCCAATGCTCCCCGCTACTCTCCCAGATTCTATTCTGTAGCAATAGGATGCCCCCATTCCTATTTGATTGCTGCTGCTTCCTGTCCTCCCCCTCCCCCTCTCCCTAAAACCTGAGAATTGGAACCTTAGTGATGTTTTCTGGGAATGACAAACCCTGTGCAACCTCCGATAGTGGTTACACAATCCAATTCTTGTCTATAGATTGTTATTGACTCCTTGCTCAGGCCAGTATATTGTTAGATTTATTTCTTTATCTCCGGAACCTGGCAATAGCTCTGTTTTAGCATATAGCTCAGTTCAAAGCAACTTAATGATGATGATATAATAATAATAATAATAATAATAATACTGTAAAGCAAACACAGTGGTTCCCACATTTCTCATTGACTCTCCAGAAGAACTCAGGGTATGGTTATGTTTATTTTCCCAGTTTTACAGATGAAGAAATGTAGAGTCAGAGAAATTAAATTAGTTGTCTAGAGCCTCACACCTAGTAAGAGGAAAAGCTGGAATTTTGAACGCAGGCATTTTTTATTCCGAAACGTCTCCCTTTAATAATTTATCTTCTTGCTTCAGTTAGCATTTGCTGGGTAACACACCATTCCAAAACTTAGAGGCTTAAAACAATAACTGTTTTATTTAGCTCATGATTTTGTGTGTCAGCTGGAAGGTTTTTCTGGTCTTAGCCATATCAGTGCATACGTGCCCTCCCATGCATCTGTGGTCAGCTGGTGGGTGGCTGGGAACTACATGATCTAGGATGGTCTCAGTTACATGTCTGAAGGTTGACTGGCCATTTGTTCAGGCGCCCTGGTTCTCCTCTCCTTGGCTTCTCATCCTTCAGCAGCTGTTCTGGGCTTGTTCACATGGTGGTCTCAGGGTTCTGAGCTCTCTTGCAAGAGAGCAAGCCCCCATGCACCATCACTTTTCTGTTTACCCCTTCTTCCCTCCCTTTTAGCCAATGTCCTCTTGGCCAAAGCAAGTCACATGGCCAAGCCAGATTAAGGGGTAGAGAATTAGACTCCACCACTTGGCTGTGGGGAAGGTATTTGTAGCCAATTTTGCAGTCCACCACACTTATTTTCTGCTAGGTCACTCAGTCTGTGAGGTAGAGAGATAGGCAAACAGGTAAGTGACAGGGTATTTTGAGAACTGCTTGTAAATATAAAGACTGCTTATTTTATTGGCTTCTAAAATGCCCTGGGAAGCACGGAGCTTGGGAGTCTCCTCAAGTTCAAGAGATTTCCTTGAGAAAAGAGCCAGTACACGTCCTGGACTGCCTGAGCACTGAGCAGATTCGGTGGGGAGAAGCTGTCATGGAGGTGGTGACCTAGCCTTGGAGACTTTTCGTTTTTTTCTGAGTAGGACTTTGCATCACTCCTGCATCATTGCCCCATGCCTTTCCCCTGCGGAACCTGGCACAGCTGGCAGCTCGGCTGGGTATCTGTTTCAGAAAACTCAAAATTAACTTTATGGCCAGAAAGTGCCAAGCATGGCTCAATGTAGTTTCTATCTACTTTG
The DNA here is from genome assembly GCF_002837175.3 of Physeter macrocephalus. Classification (NCBI taxonomy): domain Eukaryota; kingdom Metazoa; phylum Chordata; class Mammalia; order Artiodactyla; family Physeteridae; genus Physeter; species Physeter macrocephalus. The sequence goes on along the minus strand of NC_041229.1, from coordinate 94,074,473 downwards.
GATATTTAACAGCACCAGATCTAGTTCAGCTGTCTTTTATCATGTTTGGAAAAATGTTTCTTCATGGTTAATGCTCTTCAAGAGGCAGTTTATTCCAGCTTGTGATATGTCGTAGGTTTTTCTGAAGTGAACAAGGGTGGGTGGGACACTTATGGGAACTCAGGCTGTGATGGAGCCCTGATTGTCCCCTAGTTGGCTCCAGTTCCACTTGTCACTCCCCTTCCACTGTCAATGGAGGCAGAATAGTGTGGTTAAGTGTATGGACTCTGAGAAAGACTGGGTCCAGATCCTGGCTCAACTACTTACTCTGTGATTGGGGAAAATGACTGAAGCTTTTGGTTTCAGTTTTTTTAATTGGTAAAATGAAGATAATAAAAAAGTAACAATTCATAGGGTTATTGTGAGGATTAAGTGAGTTAATGGCATAAAGTGCTTAGACCCATGCCAGGCACAGAGTAAGGCTAAATAAATGTAGTTGTCATTGTTAATGACAACAAAAACTTATTAGTATTAGTACTGTTACTCGGCAATGGTTCTAAAACCTTAGCAGCGTATCAGCTTTATCTCAGAGAGCTTATTGAAAATACAGTGCCATACGCTTGGAGATTCTATTTGTGGGACACTTAGGAATCCACACGTTTTACTAAAAGTCAGATGATTTTAAAGCTGCCAGTGCCCAGAGCAGCATGTGGGAATAACTGCTTACTGTATAAAGCTTGACACATTTTCTTCAACACTCAACACAAAGATATACTGAGATCACTTTGACTATTTGGGAAATACATATATGTAATAACATCTTTTCCTGTCCCTACAGATCCTGTATACAAAATATACTCACCCCTTCTCCAAGAGAAAATCCAAGACACAGTCCTTGCCCTCTGTCCTTCCTAAAAGAATGCCGTAATGAGGAAATGATATTTGCAATTACTGATAATAATAGTTTACATTATTGAGTACTTACTAAGTGCCAAGAATTATGCTGAGAAATTTACTTGGATTAGTGGTTTTAATTCATTCAATAATCTGATGAAATAGGCACTATATTATGAGGAAACTGCAGCTTAGTGAGATGAATGTCTTTGCGAAGGTCATCCAGTGAATTGAGAGCTAATCCACATACTTAATTGCTATTCCATGACTCAAACCCAGGCTCTCAGCCTCCAAGGCCTGTATCCTCAACTACCAGTCTAAATTGCCTTTTAAATAGAGTATGCTAGTTGTTTCTTATTATGTTTTCTCATTGAATTTCCGTATTAAGAGAACTCCAAGCTTTAGCTGGGCACTTTGCCACCCAAAACAAAGATAACATTTCCCAGCCTCCTTTGCAGGTAAGTGTGCATGTGGCTAAGTTCTGGCTGATGGGATATGAGTGGAAGTGACATATATAAATTCTGGGTCATGCTCTAAAGGAAAGAAGTGTGACCTTCTTCTCCTTTAACTCTTCTGCTGGAGAGAGACCATCATGGTGTGCCATCTTGGAATTAAAGATGACAGTAATATTGTAGGGAATGTGGAGCAAAAACACAGAAAGCACTTGGGTCTCTGACACTGACAGCTGCAATGGACTGCTTATGTAAATTCAGATTATTAAATGAGAGATAAATAAATTTTGGGTGTCAACAGCAACTGAATCCTAACTAATACAATCCTCTATCAACACATAGTTTTAAAAGGCTGCAGTTATGAGTGACCTGTACCTATTCTGGATCTCAAGCAAAGTTTTATAAAGTTTCTCTCCTCCCCCCCACCCCCCTGGTGAACTGATCTGCTGGGTTCTAGATCTCACCTCAAGGTTGCCCATAATGCTAGGTGCATTTGTGTGTGCAGTTGTTTCCATGAGCTATTTCAAGGTGTCAATAAAGTATCAACATTATAAGAAGTTGCAATTCCACAGTCTGAGTCTACTAACTGGATTGCTGGACACTCCGGCCCCTAAAATCTCCTCTTTTGTCTGGCCAAAGTTGAAAAGGGAAGTTTCAGTGGTGTCATGCAAACTCTAATCTTGGCATTCAGGTACTGGTTATCAACTTCCCACTTACAGTGTCCTGTTTCTGTAGATAACAGATTCTGAGATGTTACAAGAGATACATTTGAAATTGATAAGAGGTCCTTTCAACACTGTATATAGCTGTCTCCTTACAGTTTTAGCTAAAGCCAAGTTTGGGGCTTATTCAGTGCTGGTTTTAGTTCTTGAGATGTAAGATACTGAGAACTCAACTCGTGGTGAGTATTTGAATAAAAGTATTACTTGATTTACATTTAATCAAAGTAAAAAGTAGTAATAATCATGATAATGACTAAATATAATGAGTACCTAGTATGTATCAGTCACAATTCCATATGTTTACATACATTATGTCATTTAATTCTCACTATAGCCCTACAAAAGAGGTAATACTCTTATCCCATTTTCCAGATAAGAAAATTGCTGTCCTACCACTGGGTTTCTATCCAATTCACTGAAGGCAGAGGAACCTGGAATAAAATCTATGACAATAGCTACTATTTTAAAAGTACTTCCCATGCATATATGCATTGAGTCCTTTATTTTATTTTATTATCATTTTAAATTTAATTTATTTAATTTTTATTTTATTATTTAATTTTATTTTATTTTTACAACAGTCCTATGAAATAAATCTTAGTACTATAGAAATGAAGGAAATTAGGGCCTGGAAAAGTCAAATAACTTGGCCATGATCACATGGCTTAGAAGTGTCATAGCCAGTATTCAAGTTCAAGTCTGACTTCAAGTCCTGGACTCATTAGCCAGGCTACCTTGAACTTATACCATAAAAATGCTTCTGATTACCAGCATGCTGTTCCTAATAAAGTGATATTATGGTGGATTTTGTTTTTAGGGTTTTGTGATCCGGTATTATTTTGTATAAAGTGAAATTCTGTGGAGCTAAAGAGACTTTCTCTATATCCATTACATCTTTTAATTTCTACTGTATAAAATGTCACACTTAGCGAAACATGGGAAAATATTAGATAAGATCTAATTTGCTTAATAAATCAACTGAGTACTCAGAAAATGCAAAACACTTACACAGAATCCAACAAGAAAGAGGCAAGAATCCTCAAAAGGGATAAATTAGGAGAGTCATGTGGAATTCTACAAACGTGATAAACACCTTAGAAAAATGAAATGAAACTTAGACAGATGTGCCCTTAGAGTAATTGGACAAAAATCCCTGAAAAGCTCAGTGGTAGGCATAACTGGAAAAGACAGCTGAACAAATGAATAGACAAAAGGGACTATACTCAATGTTTTGTATATAAAATTCATTGTATCCTTTAAACAATTAGGAGCCATATGATCTAAATGTGAAAATGCCCTCAGATAAATTGAGAAAATTTCCTTGAACATTGCAGAAGAAAAAAAAGAAACCTAAAAGAATGATCACTCTCAAAATGGGCTGAAACTGTCATATCAGTTTTGAAATGCTGTTTTGTTATTTAGAATTTTAGGCGAATGTATCATTATGAGAAATGGCTTCAGGTAAATCGTTTTGCTCCCCTTTTGCTTCTCAGTCTCTCAAATTTGTCCTCTCCTTTCCACCTTGCCACTATCAGTGTTAAAAATGCTCCTTATTCTTAGAGGAGTAGTCTGCATGTAGCTTCCTCTCTTCTTATCTGTCTTCCTCATTGCACAATAGTGATTTTTTTTTTTTTTTTTTTTTTTGCGGTACGCGGGCCCCTCACTGCCGCGGCCTCTCCCACTGCGGAGCACAGGCTCCGGACGCGCAGGCTCAGCGGCCATGGCCCACGGGCCCATCCGCTCCGCGGCATGCGGGATCCTCCCGGACCGGGGCACGAACCCGCGTCCCCTGCACCGGCAGGCGGACTCGCAACCACTGCGCCACCAGGGAAGCCCCTGATTTTTTTTTTAATGGGAGATTGATAGTGAAACAGGAGGGAAGGGGGCACAACACAACCTTTAAAAGAATGACTTAGCCATAGGACATGACAAAAATTGGTTAGAATCAACTAGATCCAAGATGCTGGAAGATTTGCCTTCCAGTGGACCTTGAGCCTCATTATATGCTCATTGTAATACATTAGCATAGCTAAGTGACACACCCACCAGTGCCATGACAGTTCCGAGGCTGACCATCAAAGATCAAAAAGTAGGCTGTGGCCCAATTCCTGGAAATCTCTGCCCCTTCTCGAAAACAGTTGGAATAATCCTCCTTCTCATTAGCCTATGAAATTACCCAACCCATTAAAACTAACCACCCCCATACTTTAGGGCCTCTCACCTTCTGAGATGACCCATACTCTGTCTGTGGAGTGTGTTTCTCTCTAAAGAAATCCACTTCTTACCTATCACTTTGTCTCTCACTGAATTCTTTCTGCAATGAGACATCAAGAACCTGAGCTTCATTAAGTCCTGAGACCAGCTGTGTGATCTAATAATTAGAAGACTGTGGGTTCAAGTCCCAATCTGAGTTACACAGTTTCAGTAGGACACTACTTTTCTTAAACTCCTGTAATGGTTTCCCATCACCTTTGTGATAAAGTCAACCTCCTTGGCTGTTGCCTATTTTCTATTCTCCTGGCTTGCTTCTTCCTCACATGTGACTTCAGTCCAGCCATAATGAACTGGTATGAACTTCTATTTCCACTATAAAGACATGCTGCACACTCTGAGGGGGAAGTGAAAACATGCCAGGTCCTGGATAAATTACAACAAATACACACTGTAAATGCACTGCTGGGCTCCAAGGGTTAAGAAAAAAAAGTGGGTTGAAATCTGAACAGTGAAGGATTATCTGACATAGTTATTAATGGCACCTCTGTTTCATTCTCAAATATGTTCTAGTTTGGACAATAAACTATATGATCATTTTATTAATAGGCTATAGTATAACCAGTTGTTTCACAATCAAGGAACAAGGACACCAAATTCCCAGTTTGAGATCAATGGGTTCTCACTCCCCTTCTCTTTATTGTCTCTATTCAGCCAATTCCACATTTATAGGTTTATTACTTCCATAACTCCACTTCTGGTACCATATTCTGTATCAGTTGGGAAACAATATCAAAACTCACACTGTCTTAGATAATGATTTACTGACTCACATAGTAGGAAAATCCAGACACAAGTTTGGCTGATCTAGCAATTTAGTGCTGTTATTGAGGACCCAGTTTCATTCTTTCCTTTTTTTTCTTTTTCTTCGTTCTGCCCTTTACTATGTCAGCTTCATCCCACACTGGGCCTGCCACTTGGTAGGAAAAAGGCTGCAGCAGTTCCAGGCTTTACATCTGCACACCAGGTCCCACCAGCATTCCAAGCAAGAATCCTGAAATTCACCTTCATAGACTTGTTTGGATCACATGCCCTCCTCCCTCATCCAAGCATTCTGGCCAGGATGATGGAATGTGCTGATTGGCTTGAGTAGGTTAGGGTTAAGCCCTGGAGCTGTGGGATGGAGTCAGCCTTTCCTCAAGTACATGGGCTGCTTGGAGGTGTAATCAGGAAGAGGGAAAGAGGACTGGATACTGGATCAACCAACAAGTTTTCAGACCATGGTAGAAGCCTTGGAGTTCCTACCAAACCAACTTAGCCATGTTATCAGAGACTCAAGCTTAACACTCACTGTGGAGGTTACACTACAATACATTTGATTTGCAGCTATGTAGGCCATGAGAGGAGTTTGGGAGCCAAAGTGGTGAGTGGGTGTAAAGAGCATTTATTCTGTTCCCGAAGCCAAATAGAGCTGAGTCTTGAATGTGGGTATGAACCTCTCAACTGGCTTTGAATCTGAGCCAAGATAATTACTTTTTGATCCTCATTTTTCCTTATCTGCAACTTGGGGATAATTTTCCTATCTTAAAAATATTCAGTTTTGTGAGAAATAATGAGATTATGCATATAATGTGCCCAGCATAGTGCATGGTACAGAGTAGATAATTTCCCTTTTAGTTTAGAGTCACTAAACTGACTCTGAAATCATCAGCATTAATGATTTTTTCTTGGGTCATTTAGTCCACCTGCCAAGCTGTGCCTGCTTTTTTGTACCTCCTTATATAGTAGGTGGAGGTAAACTGTGAGATAACTTGGTCTCATTCTCAGTATCTCTCCTTTAAATGGTGGGAAAAACCTGATTTCTTGAAATAACTAATAAATATATTTTAATATTAATAATAAACACTAAGCATACCCCGGATCTTGCTGACCTAGAGTCATTTCCCTCTCACTCCAGGAAGCTTCAACCATTGTATTTGGCCTTTGATCCTTTTCTGATGCCTCAGGAAACTAGTTGTTCCTTCATTTCTCACCAAGACCAAAAGCTATTTTGCTCCAGGGGAGCCCATTAGCTCATTTGAATTAAGTTTCCAGATTCTAAGCCAAGAATCTCAAGGTCGGAAGGCCAGGGAGCATCAGCAAGGTATCTGACTCATTCTTGATTCCTGCTTTCATCACCGTATTCTGACAATGTTTATGTTCACTGCTACCCCTTTTCCCCAACCTATTATCAGCTGATTGGTCACCTCAGACTTGCAGGAAATAGCAGCATAAACAATGCTTCAGTGAACCCCTCCAAGCAGTCAAGACCACGAATATTTCATCAGCTTGCATTTGCTGTCTTTGCCCCGCTGGTCCCACACTGGGTTACAGGTGACTAAGCTCTGGGGAAACCCTTTCCCCAGATAATTAGTGTTTCTTCAGCTCCACTGAATTAGCCTTCCTATTTTATTGTGCCCCTGGGTTACAGGAGCTTAAAAGTTATAAAACAGCAAATGATTGCTGAAGGCCTGCAGCATGTTATTCTGAAGCCCCTGCCACTATATGAATGAGGCTAAAGTCATCAGGGAAGTTTAATCTGTGGCTTCCTGTTTGGGGGATATTTAGTGTTTTTAATTTTCAAAGATAAAAATAGACATATTTCTTTCTGATCATAGAGATTATAAAGATAAATGTTTGCATATCAAACGATATAGAAAATCATAGTGAAGAAAGCAAATATAATCCTAAATTCCAAGCCCAGAGATAATTATTGGTAACATTTTTCTGTATGTGGTCCAGACCTCTTACTCCCTCTTTCTCTTTCATTTTACATAAATGGAATCATATTCTAAATGCAATTTAACAGTTGCTGAGTATATCTTTTACACCCATAAATATAGATCTATATCATTATTTTTATGACTGAACAGCATCATGTTGCATTTGTATACCAGATTTTATTTATCCAATCCCCTGTTGATGAATACTCAGTTGTTTCCAAATTGTTCCTATTAGCAATAACACCGCAGTAGATGACCTTATACACTTGTGCATACATATCAGCTTATCTCCTCAGGATACATTTCTAAAAAGTGGAATTGCTAAGCACATCTGAAGGCTTTGGTTCATATGGCTAAATTGCACATTTTGCATGTTGACTAATCATACCTGAAAGCTGGCCAAAACGTCTGTTACAAGAAACCCATTGAGGAGATGGGCTTCCAGGTCCTAAAAATAAGCAAACCAGCATGGGCTTCCGGCAACGAACTCCAAAATCAACCTTAGAGAATCTATAGCTGGTAATTATCCAGGATAGTGGAATCTAGGAACAAACAAAACAAAGTGTGAGAAGCCCTGGGAGACTGAGGACTATCTTGGGTGGTGAGCCTAAGAGGTGGGTGGCTGGCTCGAGATGTAGGGAAGCCAGAGGCTGGAGAAAATCTTTGGGGTTCAGCTCCCCACACCCCACCCCCGACCTCTGCCTTAAGACAAATCAATGTCTAATTCTTCCAGTGCTAGGCTACTAGTGCTAGTGTCTGTCTTGTTGGGGTGAAGAATTGGTGGGAATAGGTGTGGACTGACTGACCTTGGGATTTGCTCCTCCATTCCTCCCGCCCTGGGGGCTACTATATAGCAAGGGAGGATATGCTTCCTCTCTGTGTTGCTTCTCCCTGTAGGGGAGGAAAAGCTTTTACCTTTCTTGGTTCTTTGGCTGGTCTAATAGTCAAATTAATGTAAGATAGATTAACAGGGGAAAAATTAATTACATACATATGGGGTCCCATAAGAATGTGAGATCCATAGACAGTCAGACAATTGAGGCTTATATGCCATTCTGAGCTAAGGAAAAGGGGTTAGGGGTCTGAGACTGCAAAGGAGAGGAAGACAATTCACAGGAAGTTGGGAAGAGCAAAAGTTTGATAAACAAATGTTTGCTGTTCCATGCAGAGACAATGGGACACAGAGACTTTGATCCTTAGGCCCTGCAGAGCTCCCCACCTTACAACACCTCACCCATGTTCTCTGTAGTTATTTCTGGTGATGGTTCTCTTCCCGGACAAGGCCCTCTATCTGAATTCCTTTAGGCAATTAAAGGAAAGGTAAATATCTCTTCCCGAGTCTTCTGGGCTTTCATCGACTTCAGCTCAAAGTAATCCACATGTGAAAGGGGCACATTTGGGGTGAGGGGAGGGGAGAACTTGTTTTAAACTCCTTCATCCCTAACTAAGGATTTAAAGGTGAAACTCTGGCTAGAGTTCTCTGGTGAGGTGGCAGCAATCAAGAGTGGTGCTTCTAGTGCTGGGGTTCTCTACCCTGTGACTCATAATCTCCGCATCCTTAATCTTTGTTGTGGCAAAGATAGGGTCTGGCTTTTGGACCTTTCTCAACATGCGTGGCCAGATGAGCTGGCTGATACCCCTAGGAGAACAGAAGATCACCAGCCAAAATAACCAGACACCAGAGTAGAACAACTTCCCCAAATGAGAGATGACACAAAACTGGTTAACATTTACCATCCAAAGAAAAATTATTCGAACAGATGGAAAGAAAATTTAACATAAGTATGATAAATATACTTAAGGATATAAGGGAAGATATTAGTAATCTTCCAAAATGGAACCAAGTGAAAATATTAGATTTGAAAAAATATAAAAGTTGCAAAAAAAGGAATCTATCACTAGCTTTTACAGCAGAACCTGAGTAAAGAGATTAAGGAGTGGGGAGAGGAGGAAAACCAGGGTAGGGAAACCAGGCACCACACAACCATGAATCCTTTCGTTGCCTCCTTCCAGGAGGTATACACACCAACCAGAGGTCTTATTCTTTTTTTTTTTTTTAACATCTTTATTGGAGTATAATTGCTTTACAATGCTGTGTTAGTTTCTGCTTCATAACAAAGTGAATCAGCTATACTTATACATATATCCCCATATCCCTTCCCTCTTGCGTCTCCCTCTCTCCCACCATCCATAACCCACCCCTCTAGGTGGTCACAGCACCAAGCTGATCTCCCTGTGCTATGCGGCTGGTTCCACCTAGCTATCTGTTTTACATTTGGTAGAGTATATATATGTCCATGCCACTCTCTAACTTCGTCCCAGCTTACCCTTCCCCATCCTTGTGTCCTCAAGTCCATTCTCTAGTAGATCTGTGTCTTTATTCCCATCCTGACCCTAGGTTCTTCATAACCATTTTTTTCTTTTAGATTCCATACATATGTGTTAGCATACAGTATTTGTTTTTCTCTTCCTGAATTACTTCACTCTGTATGAAAGACTCTAGGTCCATCCACCTCATTACAAATAACTCAATTT
>NC_041229.1:94062741-94064545 GCF_002837175.3 Physeter macrocephalus | reverse complement strand
CTTTCATGTGTTTGTTGGTAATCTGTATATCTTCTTTGGAGAAATGTCTATTTAGGTCTTCTGCCCATTTTTGGATTGGGTTGTTCGTTTTTTTGATATTGAGCTGCATGAGCTGCTTGTAAATTTTGGAGACTAGTCCTTTGTCAGTTGCTTCATTTGCAAATATTTTCTCCATTGCTGAGGGTTGTCTTTTCATCTTGTTTATGGTTTCTTTGCTGTGCAAAAGCTTTTACGTTTCATAGGTCCCATTTGTTTATTTATGTTTTTATTTCCATTTCTCTAGAAGGTGGGTCAAAAAGGATCTTGCTGTGATTTATGTCCAAGAGTGTTTTGCCTATGTTTCCCTCTAATAGTTTTATAGTGTCTGGCCTTACATTTAGGTCTTTAATCCATTTTGAGTTTATTTTTGTGTATGGTGTTAGGGAGTGTTCTAATTTCATTCTTTTACATGTAGCTGTCCAGTTTTCCCAGCACCACTTATTGAAGAGGCTGTCTTTTTTCCATTGTATATTCTTGCCTCCTTTATCAAAAATAAGGTGACCATATGTGTGTGGGTTTATCTCTGGGCTTTCTCTCCTGTTCCATGGATCTATAGTTCTGTTTTTGTGCCAGTACCATACTGTCTTGATTACTGTAGCTATGTAGTATACTCTGATGATAGGGAGCCTGATTCCTCCAGCTCTGTTTTCCTTTCCCAAGATTGCTTTGGCTATTTGGGATCTTTTGTGTTTCCACACATATTGTAAAATTTTTTGTTCTACTTCTGTGAAAAATGCCAGTGGTAGTTTGATAGGGATTGCATTGAATCTGTAGATTCCTTTGGGTAGTATAGTTATTTTCACAGTGTTGATTCTTCCCATCCAAGAACATGGTATATCTCTCCATCTGTTTGTATCATCTTTAATTTCTTTCATCAATGTCTTCTAATTTTCTGCATACAGGTCTTCTGTCTCCTTAGGTAGGTTTATTCCTTGGTATTTTTTTCTTTTTGTTGCAGTGGTAGATGGGAGTGTTTCATTAATTGCTCTTTCAGATTTTTCATCATTACTGTATAGGAATGCAAGAGATTTCTGTGCATTAATTTTGTTACCTGCTACTTTACCAAATTCATTGATTAGCTCTAGTAGTTTTCTGGTAGCATCTTTAGGATTCTCTATGTATAGTATCATGTCATCTGCAAACAGTGACAGCTTTACTTTTCTTTTCTGATTTAGATTCCTTTTATTTCTTTTTCCTCTCTGGTTTCTGTGGCTAAAACTTCCAAATCAATGTTGAATAATAGTGGTGAGAGTGGGCAACCTTGTCTTGTTCGTGATCTTAGTGGAAATGATTTCAGTTTTTCACCATTGAGGCCAATGTTGGCTGTGGGTTTCTAATATATGGCCTATATGCCTACTTTTTGGAGGGTTTTTATCATAAAAAGTTGTTAAATATTGTCAAAAGCTTTTTCTGCATCTATTGAAATGATCATATGGTTTTTATTCTTCAGTTTATTAATATGATGTATCACATTGACTGATTTGCGTATACTGAAGAATCCTTGTGTTCCTGGGATAAACCCCGTTGATCATGGTGTATGATCCTTTTAATGTTCTGTTGGATTCTGTTTGCTAGTATTTTGTTGAGGATTTTTGCATCGATGTTCATCAGTGATATTGGCCTGTGGTTTTCTTTCGTGACATCTTTCCCTGGTTTGGTATCAGGGTGATGGTGGCTTCGTAGTATGAGTTTGGGAGTGTTCCTCCCTCTGCTATATTTTGGAAGAGTTTGAGAAGGATAGGTGTTAGCTCTTCTCTAAATGTTT
>NC_041229.1:94043501-94062480 GCF_002837175.3 Physeter macrocephalus | reverse complement strand
GTCCCCTGCATCGGCAGGCAGATTCTCAACCACTGCGCCACCAGGGAAGCCCTGTTGGAAGATTTTTAATCACAGTCTCAATTTCAGTACTTGTGATTGGTCTGTTCATGTTTTCTATTTCTTCCTGGTTCGGTCTCGGAAGGTTGTGCATATCTAAGAATCTGTCCATTTCTTCCAGGTTGTCCATTTTATTGGCATAGTGTTGCTTGTATTAATCTCTCGTGATCCTTTGTATTTCTGCAGTGTCAGTTGTTACTTCTATCTTTGGTATCGTTTCCTTAATTTCTTTTTCATTTATTTCTGATCTGATCTTTATGATTTCTTTCCTTCTGCTAACTTTGGGGTTTTTTTTTCCTCTTCTTTCTCTAATTGATTTAGGTGTAAGGTTAGGTTGTTTATTTGAGATGTTTCTTGTTTCTTGACTTAGGGTTGTATTGCTATAAACTTCCCTCTTAGAACTGCTTTTGTTGCATCCCATAGGTTTTGGGTCATCATGTTTTCATTGTCATTTGTTTCTAGTTATTATTTGATTTCCTTTTTGATTTTTTTCAGTGATCTCTTGGTTATTAAGTAGTGTATTGTTTAGCCTCCACGTGTTTGTATTTTTTACAGATTTTTCCTGTAATTGATATCTATTCTCAAAGCTTTGTGGTCGGAAAAGATACTTGATTTAATTTCAATTTTCTTAAATATACCAAGGCTTGATTTGTTACCCAAGATATGATCTATGCTGCAGAATGTTCCATGAACAATTGAGAAAAAAGTGTATTCTGTTGTTTTTGGATGGAATGTCCAATGTCCAATTAAGTCCTTCTTTTTTAATGTATCATTTAAAGCTTGTGTTTCCTTATTTATTTTCATCTTGGATGATCTGTCTCTTGGTGAAAGTGGGGTGTTAAATGCCCCTACTATGATTGTGTTACTGTCAATTTCCCCTTTTATGGCTCTTTATGTATTGAGGTGCTACTATGTTGGTGCATAAATATTTACAATTGTTATCTCTTCTTCTTGGATTGATCCCTTGATCATTATGTAGCATGCTTCTTTGTCTCTTGTAATAGTCTGTTTTAAAGTCTATTTTGTCTGATATGAGAATTGCTGCTCCAACTTTCTTTTGATTTCCATTTACATGGAATTTCTGTTTCTGTCCCCTCACTTTCAGTCTGTATGTGTCCCTAGGTCTGAAGTGGGTCTCTTGTAGACAGCATATATATGGGTCTAGTTTTGTATCCATTCAGCTAGTCTATGTCTTTTGGTTGGGGCATTTAATCCATTTACATTTAAGGTAGTTACTGATATGTATGTTCCTATGAACATTTTCTTAATTGTTTTGGGTTTGTTATTGTAGGTCTTTTCCTTCTCTTGTGTTTCCTGCCTAGAGAAGTTCCTTTAGCATTTGTTGTAAAGCTGGTTTGGTGGTGCTGAATTCTCTTAGCTTTTGCTTGTCTGTAAAATTTTAAATTTCTCTGTCAAATCTGAATGAGATCCTTGCTGGGTAGAATAATCTTGGTTGTAGGTTTTTCCCTTTCAGCAGTTTAAATACGTCCTGCCACTTCCTTCTGGCTTGCAGAGTTTCTGCTGAAAGAGCAGCTGTTAACCTTATGGAGATACCCTTGTATGTTATTTGTTGTTTTTCCCTTGCTGCTTTTAATATTTTTCCTTCGTATTTAATTTTTGATAGTTTGATTAATATGTGTTTTGGCTTGTTTCTCCTTTGATTTATCCTGTATGGGACTCTCTGTGCTTCCTGGACTTGATTGACTGTTTCCTTTCCCATATTAGGGAAATTTTCAACTATAATCTCTTCAAATATTTTCCCAGTCCCTTTCTTTTTCTCTTCTTCTTCTGGGATCCCTATATATCGAATGTTGCTGCATTTAATGTTTTCTCAGAGATCTCTGCGACTGTCCTCAATTATTTTCTTTCTTTTTTCTTTATTCTGCTCTGCGGTAGTTATTTCCACTATTTTATCTTCCTGGTCACTTATCCGTTCTTCTGCCTCAGTTATTCTGCAATTGATTCCTTCTAGAGGATTTTAAATTTCATTTATTGTGTTGTTCATCATTTTTTGTTTGCTCTTTAGTTTTTTAGGTCTTTGTTAAATGTTTCTTGTATTTTCTCCATTCTATTTCCAAGATTTTGGATCATCTTTACTATCATTACTGTGAGTTCTTTTTCAGGTAGACTGCCTATTTCCTCTTCATTTGTTTGTTCTGGTGGGTTTTTACCTTGCTCCTTCATCTGCTGTGTGTTTCTCTGTCTTTTCATTTTGCTTAACTTACTGTGTTTGGGGTCTCCTTTTTGCAGGCTGCAGGTTCGTAGTTCCCATTGTTTTTCGTGTCTGCCCCCCATGGCTAAGGTTGGTTCAGTGGGTTGTATAGGCTTCCTGGTGGAGGGGACTAGTGCCTGTGTACTGGTGGAAAAGGCTGGCTCTTGTCTTTCTGGTGGGCAGTTCTGCCTCCGGTGGTTTGTTTTGGGGTGTCCGTGACCTTATTATGATTTTAGGCAGCCTTTCTGCTAGTGGGTGGGGTTGTGTTCCTGTCTTGCTAGTTGTTTGTCATAGGGTGTCCAGCAGTGTAGCTTGCTGGTTGTTGAGTGGAGCTGGGTCTTAACGTTGTGATGGAGATCTCTGGGAGAGCTTTCGCTATTTGATATTACATGGAGCTGGGAGGTCTCTGGCGGACCAATGTTCTGATCTTAGCTCTCCCACCTCAGAGGCACAGGCCTGACACCCGGCCTGAGCACCAAGATCCTGTCATCCACACGGCTCAGAATAAAAGGGAGAAAAAAAGAAAGAAAGGAGAAAAAAATAAAATAAAATAAAAAAGTTAATAAAATAAAAAATAATTGTTAAAAAGTTAAAAAAATTAAAAAGTAATTTTAAAAAAGAAACAAAAAGAGAAAGAAGAGAGCTACCAAACCAAAAACAAATCCACCAATGATAAGAAGTGCTAAAAACTATACTAAAAAAAAAAAAAAAAGCAAAAAAAAAAAAATGGGCAAACAGAACCCTAGGACAAAAAAGCAAAGCTATACAGAGAAAATTACACATAGAAGCATACACATACATACTGACAAAAAGTGAAAAAGAAAAAAATATATATATATCGTTGCTCCCAAAGTCCACCTCCTGAATTTGGGATGATTCGTTGTCTATTCAGGTATTCCACAGATGCACGGTACATCGAGTTGATTGTGGAGATTTAATCCTCTGCTCCTGAGGCTGCTGGGAGAGATTTCCCTTTCTCTTCTTTGTTCGCACAGCTCCCGGGGTTCAGCTTTGGATTTGGCCCCGCCTCTGCATGTAGGTCGCCTGAGGGTGTCTGTTCTTCGCTCAGACAGGACTGGGTTAAAGGAGCAGCTGCTTCGGGGGCTCTGGCTCACTCAGGCCGGGGCGGGTGGGTGGGTGGGTGGGGGTGGGGGTGGGCGGGGCACGGAGTGCTAGGCGAGCCTGCGGCAGCAGAGGCCAACGTGACATTGCAACAGCCTGGGGCACGCCGTGTGTTCTCCCGGGGAAGTTGTTCCTGGATCACAGGACCCTGGCAGTGGGGGGCTGCACAGGCTCCCGGGAGGGGAGGTGTGCATAGTGACCTGGGCTTGCACACAGGCTTTTTGGTGGCGGCAGCAGCAGCCTTAGCGTCTCATGTCTGTCTCTGGGGTCCGCGGTTATAGCCGCGGCTCGCGCCCGTCTCTGGAACTCCTTTAAAAGGTGCTCTTAATCCCCTCACCTCGCGCACCAGGAAACAAAGAGGGAAGAAAAAGTCTCTTGCCTCTTCGGCAGCTCCAGACCTTTTCCCTGACTCCCTCCCGGACAGCCGTGGTGCACTAGCCCCCTTCAGGCTGTGTTCTCACCGCCAACCCCAATCCTCTCCCTGGGATCCAACCGAAGCCCGAGCCTCAGCTCCCAACCCCCACCCGTCCAAGCAGGTGAGCAGACGAGCCTCTCGGGCTGGTGAGTGCTGGTCGGCACCGATCCTCTGCGGGAATCTCTCCGCTTTGCCCTGCGCACCCCTGTTACTGCGCTCTCTTCCGTGACTCCGAAGCTTCCCCACTCCGCCACTGCAGTCTCCACCCGTGAAGGTGCTTCTAGTGTGTGGAAACCTTTCCTCCTTCACAGCTCCCTCCCACTGGTGCAGGTCCCATCCCTATTCTTTTGTCTCTGTTATTTCTTTTTTCTTTTGCCCTACCCAGGTACTTGGGGAGTTTCTTGCCTTTTGGGAGGTCTGAGGTCTTCTGCCAGCGTTCAGTAGGTGTTCTGTAGGAGTTGTTCCACATGTAGATGTATTTCTGATGTATTTGTGGGGAGGAAGGTGATCTCCACGTCTTACTCGTACACCATCTTGAGGGTCCCCCCCACCCTGAGGTATTCCTAAGTGAGTTAACTACAATCTTGGCCAAGTTTGGAGATAAGCTGGTTTGTCTTATTCTCTCCCCTTTATTGAATTTATTATCAATACCAGATAATTTCACCTTAATTACATATACGTTTCAGCTTACAATTGTTTTATTTCAGTTAACTTACTGGTAAACAGGATAATACCTATGTTATCTATTACAGGCACTGTTTATTTTTTCCATCCAACCACCCAACATTCATTTGATGAGTGCCTGTCAGAATAGGAGCTGGTACAGATTTTTAAAAAATGAAACATTACCTCTGATTTTAAGGAATTATAATCTAGTAATGGAGATAAACATACATACATGAATATATCATGATGATGTTGTAGTGAAGGTCACAGCTGACTACTGGTAAGTAGTCAGTAGTCTACTGACTAGGATTCAAATATGGGATATTTTGACTCTTAGACTCTGTTCTTTCCCTGGTGAGCAGTGCATTGTATGTGTGAGGGTTTAATGAAAGATGTATACATTTATGTATTTCCAGTAATGTGTAATTTAGGAACAAAGGCTTAAACATGTTTATTGCTTATCTTACCAACTGCAGCTCTCCATGATGACTCAAAGCTTTGTGTTAGCAGTCTTTCAAAGCTATGTGCACACAGAAAGAATTATTCCTCTGCAAGAGTTTCAGAACCAATGGAGCAACCTTTGAATTCCTGGAACAGATTCAGTGCTCTAAAAGACCCATGTACAGTAACAATAAATTGAGTCCAAAGCCACACAAAAATCATAATAAAGTCTTATAGTCACAGGATATTCATGGTAGCTGAATTTCTACAGATTGACGATTGCTATTATTTGCAATCTGGGAGGGCTTATTTTTTTATTTTTTATTTTTTTTTCGGTATGCGGGCCTCTCACTGTTGTGGCCTCTCCCGTTGTGGAGCACAGGCTCCGGACGCGCAGGCCCAGCAGCCATGGCCCACGGGCCCAGCCGCTCCGCGGCATATGGGATCCTCCCGGACCAGGGCACGAACCCGTGTCCCCTGCATCGGCAGGCGGACTCTCAACCACTGCGCCACCAGGGAAACCCGGGAGGGCTTATTTCTGATTAAGGAAGATACTTTCCTAGTTTGAGATTGGGGAAAAACTAGGAATTATTGATCCCTGCTCTTTCCTCATTGGTTCCTTTTATTTGAATTGCCTAAAGTAATTAGCTTCATAGGGCATTGCTAGCCCTTTTTTCCAGACTTTCCCCACATATCGAAGAATATCTGGAACACAAGACAATCTTACATCAATGCCACATTAAGTTTAATTAACATATGTCCCTGTGTCATATACATATTTCCTGACATGTCAGGTTCTTTCTTTTTTCAGTCGTTTCATGCATAGTCTGCTCTGGCTGGGAGTTGTCTTTCTCCCACTTATTATCCCCAGAGCTAGCTGTGCATCTCATACTTCAGATCTCAGTTTAGATGCTACCTCCCACTCCAGCCTTGCTCTCAATCTTGATGCTCATTAATTCATTCATCCTTTTATTTAACACATTTATGGACGTCTCACCTGTTATATGCCAGGCACTGTTAACTTCTAAGTGTTAGGATACAATGATAGACAAAAGCTGAAGAGATTCTTGCCTTCTTGGAGCTAACAGTGAGGAGAAGGATGAAGACTAAGCAAGTGACCATGAAAGGAAACATTAAGTTGCAACTGTAAAGGCACCATGAGGAGGAGGTGCCCATGCTATGAGGAAGAATAAGAGTCTAACCCTTCAGGTTGGATAGGCAGGACTTCCTGAAAGAGGTGAGAACATCATCTTTTTTTCTGGGAAGGTCACATGGGTATTTATTTAGAGAGAATAAGATGAACAAATAGTTGATTTTAATCAGTTTTGTTATCTGAGCCCTGGTCTCTGCTCTGGCTTGAGTGAGGTTTGTTATGACAGCATAGGGCAGGGTCATTCACTGTGCTGTGGGTATCCTTGTGGATGAGCTTCGAGCCTTAGCTGCTGCACAGAGAAGTAGATAAACACTCCTCTAAGGGCTGCAAGCAAAGGAAAGAAGACAATTCATAAAGACTTCTCTACTTGAAGGCATTCAGTGTGGCCACCTGGATACTGTGGACCTCTTGTCTACAAAGTGGGCTCATCCCAAAGAAACCAGGAGTCACTTCAAAACAAGAATCAAAGGGCAGATGAAGAGAATCTCCTACATCTTCCATAAGGGAGTAGAAATGAAAGTAATGATGAGAAGTGTTCTCTCATCTATTTTCTCAAAGAGTTTTTCTAAGGCTGGTATTTTTCTTTCTTCTATGATAAAATTTATTAGCTAAATCATCTGGGCCTGGGTTTCTTGTGGGGAGATGGTATTCAAGCAGTCCTCAAATGATATCAGAATCACCAGGAACGTCTGTTAAAACACAGCTTGCTGAGACTGCACCCCCAAATTCTGATCTCATAGGTCTGGCTGGAGTGAGGCCTGAGGATTTACGTTTCAAAAAGTTCCCAGGTGTACCTGATGCTGCCATTCTGGAGAACCACACTTGGGATAACCACTGCCTTAACAGGAATAGGGCTATTCGGATTTTCTGTTTCTTCTATGTCATTCTTGATAAGCTGTATTTGTCAAGAAATTTGTTCATTTCATCTATGTTGTGATATTCATTGGTATTTTTTTAAACACATGTCTATTTATTTATTTATTTTTGGCTGTGTTGGGTCTTCGTCTCTGCATGAGGGTTTTATCGAAATGCGGAGAGCGGGGGCTACTCTTTGTTGTGGTGCGTGGGCTTCTCATTGCGGTGGCTTCTCTTCTGTTGCGGAGCACAGGCTCTAGGCACACGGGCTTCAGTAGTTGTGGCTCGCAGGCTCTAGGGCGCAGGCTCAGTAGTTGTGGCATGCAGGCTCAGTAGTTGTGACTCGTGGGCTCTAGAGCACAGGCTCAGTAGTTGTGGCGCATGGGTTTAGTTGCTCCGTGCCATGTGGGATC
This sequence comes from Physeter macrocephalus, assembly GCF_002837175.3. Lineage (NCBI taxonomy): Eukaryota > Metazoa > Chordata > Mammalia > Artiodactyla > Physeteridae > Physeter > Physeter macrocephalus. Next base: position 94,055,146 of record NC_041229.1, on the reverse strand, counting down.
TTCCCGGACTAGGGATCGAGCCCGTGTCCCCTGCATTGGCAGGTGGATTCTTAACCACTGCGCCACCAGGGAAGTCCCCAGATGATATTCTTTTAATGATGGTATGGGATAGGTAAATACTCTTAGTCTTTGCATATTTAAAAATGTTTTGATTTTTCCTCCAAAAAATGGTCATTGTGCTGGATATTCTCTGCTTGCCTCTCCGAGCCCACTCTTCACCCTTCTCCATTCTGCTCTGGGAGGCTGCCTTTATGTATTGCACTGACACGTTCTTTTACTCTCTTGCTGGCAGTTGGGTTTAGTCAATAAAAGGCACTAGGAGGAGATCAGACTTGCGGTCTAGATGAGAAGGTGTAGACTCACTTCCTCTGTTCCTCCGTTCTCAGTACAACAGTAGACTCTGGAAACAACATCAGAGATACCAAAGGACAGCTCTGAATGGTAGAAAGAAGCAGGGACTTCCACGGTGGTCCAGTGGTTAAAGACTCCATGCTCCCGGGCTTCCCTGGTGGCACAGTGGTTGGGAGTCCACCTGCCGATGCAGGGGACACGGGTTCATGCCCCGGTCCGGGAGGATCCCGCATGCCGCGGAGCGGCTGGGCCCGTGAGCCATGGCCGCTGAGCCTGTGCGTCTGGAGCCTCTGCTCTGCAACGGGAGAGGCCACAGCAGAGAGAGGCCCGCGTACCACAAACAAAAAAAGACCCCATGCTCCCAGTGCAGGGGGCCCAGGTTCGGTCCCTGACCAGGGAGCTAGATCCCGCATGCCACAACTAAAGATCCTGTGTACCGTAACTAAGACCTGGCGCAGCCAAATAAATAAATAAATAAATATATTTTTTTTTAAAAAAAGAAAGAAGCAGGTGGACTGGTTGGGGACATCAGAACAGGAGGAACAACCTGGTGATATAAGGCATCTTGCAACCACCCAGCCAACAGAAAAACATGAGCCAGGCCTGATCTAAGGGCTGCAAGCAAAGGAAAGAAGACAATTCATAAAGACTTCTCTACTTGAAGGCATTCAGTGTGGCCACCTGGATACTGTGGACCTCTTGTCTACAAAGTGGGCTCATCCCAAAGAAACCAGGAGTCACTTCAAAACAAGAATCAAAGGGCAGATGAAGAGAATCTCCTACATCTTCCATAAGGGAGTAGAAATGAAAGTAATGATGAGAAGTGTTCTCTCATCTATTTTCTCAAAGAGTTTTTCTAAGGCTGGTATTTTTCTTTCTTCTATGATAAAATTTATTAGCTAAATCATCTGGGCCTGGGTTTCTTGTGGGGAGATGGTATTCAAGCAGTCCTCAAATGATATCAGAATCACCAGGAACGTCTGTTAAAACACAGCTTGCTGAGACTGCACCCCCAAATTCTGATCTCATAGGTCTGGCTGGAGTGAGGCCTGAGGATTTACGTTTCAAAAAGTTCCCAGGTGTACCTGATGCTGCCATTCTGGAGAACCACACTTGGGATAACCACTGCCTTAACAGGAATAGGGCTATTCGGATTTTCTGTTTCTTCTATGTCATTCTTGATAAGCTGTATTTGTCAAGAAATTTGTTCATTTCATCTATGTTGTGATATTCATTGGTATTTTTTTAAACACATGTCTATTTATTTATTTATTTTTGGCTGTGTTGGGTCTTCGTCTCTGCATGAGGGTTTTCTCTAGTTGTGGCAAGAGGGGGCCACTCTTCATCGCGGTGCGCGGGCCTCTCACTGTCGCGGCCTCTCTTGTTGCGGAGCACAGGCTCCAGACGTGCAGCCTCAGTAGTTGTGGCTCACGGGCCTAGTTGCTCCGCGGCATGTGGGATCTTCCCAGACCAGGGCTCGAACCCGTGTCCCCTGCATTAGCAGGCCGATTCTCAACCACTGCGCCACCAGGGAAGCCCCTTACCGTCTTTTTAACGTCTATAAAATCTGCAGTGATGTGCAGAGAACAGTATCTTGTTTTTCAACTTCATGGCAGTTATGGACTGACTTGTGTCCCCACCTTCTCCCCACTCCAACACACACAATTTGTGTGTTGAATTCTTTTTTTTTTGTGGTATGCGGGCCTCCCTCTGTTGTGGCCTCTCCCGTTGCGGAGCACAGGCTCCGGACGCGCAGGCCCAGCGGCCATGGCTCACGGGCCCAGCCGCTCCGCGGCACGTGGGATCCTCCCAGACCGGGGCGCGAAGCCGGTTCCCCCGCATCGGCAGGCGGACGCGCAACCACTGCGCCACCAGGGAAGCCCTGTGTGTTGAATTCTTAACTCCTACTTCCGCAGAATGTGACGGTATTTGGAGATAGGGCCTTTAAAAAGGTAAATAAGGTAAAATGAGATCATATGGGTGGGCTGTAATCCTGTACGACTGTTGTCCTAGTAAGAAGAGGAGATTAGAACACAGACAACACATAGATAGACACAGAGAGAAGGCAATCTGCCAGTCAAGTACAGAGGCCTCAAAAGAAACCAAACCTGCTGACACCTTGATCTAGGACTTTTAGCTTCCAGAATTGTGAGAAAACAAATTTCTGATGCATTATCTATCCAGTTTGTGATATTTTACTATGGCAGCCCTAGAAAACAAACACAGCAGTACTTAGAATTTTTAAATTTTATTTATTTTTTCTTTGACTCATTTTGTTGATTTCCCCCACTGACTTGGGAGGATTGAATCTGTCTTCTTCGCTAAAGTATTTCAGCATCTAGCACAGAGCAGAACATGGTATTTCCTCAATAAATATTTGTAGCATGTTGACAAAAGACGCTGAGTGTGAGTATCTCACATTGCCATTGAGAATTCCTGGCTGACTTGGGGCTCTGAATGACCACTCTCTTCCTCTGCTCTCATGGAGACACTGTTCTGCCTGTGAAATCTTGGGATATGTGCTTCCCTTGGTTATGCTGTCTGCATTTCCCGAAACGCAAAGAAAAGTACTCACTTCACACTTTTTCTTGGAGAGGAAACATCTGGACGAATCTCCATGAGGGTGGGTTATTCATTCCTTCTCCAGTTTTTGCACACAGTGCATTCTGAATTTTCTGATTCAACAAATTTTCTGATTCGTCTACCTTTCTGATAGATCCCAATGGAGGTGCTGTTTTCTCACTTCTGCCAGCTCCATCTCCAGTTAGTGCTGGGGTCTGCTCTACTGGTTCCACTCCCTAGGAGTCCATGGGCCACATATGTGTCTCCAGCTGTCACATTACTTCCAGCTTGGGGTGTCTTTATTTGAATGCTGCTTACAGTTCTCACAGAGAAGAAGGAAACATTTCTTTTCCCTGGAGAATACCAATTTTCCCCCTTTCTCTTTCTGAATATCTTGAACTGGTTAAAATTTTTGGTCCTGAAATCTGCCTCTTATTAGGAGTGTGAATTTGAGAAATGTATTGTAAATCTCTTTAAGTTTTCTTCTCTTCAAAAGGAAGTAGTAATTTCATGAATTAAGAGAGAGATTGCACCTAGAAAACTCTTAATACATCTAGCAAATGATGGTGATATGATGATGAAGATGATGATGATATTTTTGGCTTCTTACTAAACATTTTTTTATCATGGAAAATTTCAAATAACTCTATACTATACAGAGAGAATATAATGAAGCCCCACGTACCCATCACTCACATGGCTAGTCTCACTCTACACATACCCTCAGATGATGTGTTTACTGGAGACAGAATTGTTCTCAGCCTCCTTTAGAAACCTTTTATCCTACAGTTAACCTGAAAGAACCTTTTGCTATTGTTCTCTACCAACATTTGGATTTGAGATTTCCTTTCTTTTCTTTTCTTTTTTAAGATTTTTTTGATGTGGACCATTTTTAAAGTCTTTATTGAATTTGTTACAATATTGCTTCTGTTTTATGTTCTGGTTTTTTGGCCATGAGGCATGTGGGATCTTAGGTCCCCAACCAGGGATAGAACCCATACCCCTTGCATTAGAAGGAGAAGTCTTAACCACTGGACCCCCAGGGAAGCCCCTGGATTTGAGATTTCTGTGTCTCATTTATTTTACTCTTGCACTTGAGATGGAAATACAATAAAAACGTTACTCATTGAGATAAATGAGGAAAGAGGTTAGAATCTAATTCAGTTAGAACTTGTCAGCCATTTAAAGACAGTTGTAGTTTTATGATTTTTAAAGTCTTAGAGTAACTCAAACTAACTATTGGGAAGCTGAAGTCTTTTGGGATCTATTTTGATGACTATTAGAGAGATATTTAAAGGACTACCTTAATAGTTTGTAAATATGTGCTGATAAAAATCTTTTTCTTAAATGAGGAGGTTAAGTATGTTCCTTGGAATTTATGTTTTAAGGAAATGTTGCTATATGAAATTTTCAGAAGAACACAGACAATGGTAGGTCAAGATAAAATTGCCTTTCATTCACTGAACAGTTATCCAAACAGTTATAATAATTTCTATTATCTATTGAGTATCTACCATATGTCAGGGCTTAACATAGTCTTATTTCATTTAAATTCTCACAGCCACTCTCTTGTGGCATTATCCTTTTTTTAAACTCATAGAGGTTAAAATATTTGTCCAAGTTCATATAGCTAAGAAGAGGAAGAACTGGAGTTTGAAACAGTTCTAACTACTTCAAAGGCCATGTCCCTTCCTCTATGCCTTGCTTCAACCCAATAGCAGAGGCAAACTCACATGTGGCTGACTATCATCAAATGGGGTGAGAGCTCTGGGAAACATAAGTATGAAGTATTTGGGAACCCTAGGGGTACTCAGAGCAGGGTACCACTAACTGACCTCAGGTATGTTTGTTAAGGCTTCCCAGAGGGAAGGCTGATGTGCCTTGAAGGGTGATTAGAAAAAAAAAAAAATTAAAACAGTGTCTGTTCAATGAAAAGTGGTCAAGTGTTCTTGTGGGGCCAGAGGTGCTTTTGTAAAAAGTATACAGAGTAGAGTAGATAGGACAGAAGCCTGGGCCTTGGGAACTAACAATCTGGATTCAAATTCCAACTCTGTCACATACAAGCTTGTCAAGTGCTTTAAATGCTATAAACTTGTTTCCTCAGATGTAAAAGGAGAGCAACAATAGTTCATACCTCACAGGTATTAGAAGGAATAAATTAAAAGAGATGATGCATATAAAGCATTTAGCACACTGCCTGGTCCCAAGTCTTGACATTCTCCCCTTCCCTCGCCCGGTTTCTTCCCCAGCTGCCAGGAATCAGAGTAGTGGGTCCCAAAGTGTGGTCTGTAAACCAGCAGCCTCAGCAGAACCTGGGAACCTGTTAGAAATGCAATCTCCTCTCTACCCTACACCTACTGAATCAGAATATCTGGGGATAGGGACAAAAGCGGCCTGAAATTTAATGAGCCCTCAGATAATTCTCAGGTATGCAAAAACTTGAGACGCATTGCTTGAGTTCTTTCGAGGCTTAGTTAACACATCACTATGCAGAGGACGGTCACTGGCTGTCTGCAAGGTCCTCTTTTTCATTAGCCCACTGTAAAGACATTCTCCGAACAGAAAGTGTCATCCAGCGCTATAAACCACAGGACTAGAGCCTGCCCAATGCCCACAGGGAAAGTAACTAAACTACCCCGCAGGGTAAAAATTGGTCAAGCTGAGCCGCATGCGCAGGCGCAGTGCTCCGCGGGGCGGGCTGGGGGCGGTCCTTCTAGGGCCTCGGCAGGAAACCGGAAGCGGAAGCTAAACGTCATCTGCTCAGAGGCAGTGCCACAGGCCGGGGAGAGCAGCAGCAGGTAAAGGACGCTCTTGTGTGGGGGAAGGGGAATTACCCCTACGGTATCTAATTATTTTCCTCGTAGCCTTTCTGACTGGGTGTAAACTACTTTCCGTGAACATAAACATTGCCGCTAGTGAGGCCTCCATAGATGTCAGTATAGTGTCAGAAGTGACAAACGTTCAGTTTGAGTTCCGAGAACTCTCTTGTCTCACTGGAGATGAGAAATTTCAGGAGGTAGTGATGAAAGTGACAAAGTACATTCATTCCCTGCCCGGGAAGAAGGATGGGTTAGTGCCCATATTCATTTATACCAACAGTGGCTTCTTCCCTTCAGTGGGTCTTCACTCTTGGAACCAGAGCTCTGCTGAAGCAGTGGATCCAAGGAAGAAAGAAATTCAGTTGCTACAAGACTAGTTGAAGCCGTAGAGAAATAAAAGAGCACCTGCTTCAGCAGTCTGAGCCCGCAAGCTGAGTTTTATGGGAAAGTTGTGGATGGCAAATTCTGAGTCCAGATGCATTTAATGTGTTTTTTTGCTTGGGAACCCTGGCTCTGGGTGTAAGCTATGGTCTGACTGCTGACCACGTGGAGCTAGCTGAAGCCTTTATGGTGACCTATTACTAGATGTATCATCAGTTTAGGAGTGGGGTGAGTCCAGAAATTTTGTACTTCAACGTTAACCCCAAAGTTAGCCATAAGGATATGGGGATCTGGCCTGAAGACAATTTCAATTTGCTTTGACTAGAGACAGTGGAGAGTCTGTTCTGTCTGTACTGTTCAGTGGGGACAAGGAATACCAGGATCAGGGGTGGGAGATCCTGCAGTATTTCAACAGATATACCAACATCCAGTCAGGTGTCTATTTTTTTTTTTTTTTTTTGCTGCGTTGGGTTTTCGTCACTGCGCGCGGGCTTTCTCCAGTTGCCGCGAGCGGGGGCTACTCTTAGTTGCGGTGCGCGGGCTTCCCATTGCGGTGGCTTCTCTTGTTGCGGAGCACGGGCTCTAGGCACGCGGGCTTCAATAGTTGTGCCTCGCGGGCTCAGTAGTTGTGCCTCGCGGGCTCTAGAGCGCAGGCTCAGTAGTTGTGGCTCACGGGCTTAGTTGCTCCGTGGCATGTGGGATCTTCCCGGACCAGGGCTCGAACCCGTGTCCCCTGCACTGGCAGGTAGATTCTTAACCACTTCGCCACCAGGGAAGTCCCCAGGTGTCTATTCTTCAATCAATAATGTTCAGAATCAAATCCCAAGAGACAAGATGAAAAGTTTCTTTCTCTGATAAACTCTAGGTACATGTATCTTCTCTTTTCAGATGACATGGACTTCCTCAACCTTGACAAATATGTATTTAGTATATAGGGTCATCCCCTGGCCATCTAGACTTCAGCTTAAAAGGCTTGGAACAACTCCCAATCATGGGGCTTTTCTGGATTGAACATCGTGTATAGTAGAATTTTCTTTTAAGTTATAGATAGGCAAGCCAATTGCTTATGCATAAAATGAGTCATCCTTTGACCTTTAGCCATGAGAATGTGCAGCCCAGTTGGCTACTGTGAGCCAGAACAAGTTCCAAATCTGGGCTGAAGATGTCAAGTCCAGTGGGACAGCTGGGGTCCAGGACTCCTTGGAAGGCAAGGTACCTGTGGGTTTTTCAGGGCAGATGCTGGTGGTTTTGAATCCATCCTCATGTATTTCTTTAGGTGGTAATTCAGGTTGACCTTAGGGTTTGTTTCTGTCTGTGCTTTCTAGATTGGGACCACTGTAAGAAGGAGGAATAAAATCAACAAAGTTTTGATTTATAGGAAACAAAACAAAACAAAAATCTACCAACAACACAAAATCCTGCCAAACAGCCTGATTTGTGTTGTCAATTAGCTCCTTTTGGGGGAAGCTGCAGTGCTGTTGGGAGAAGAGAGGGGCTTATAACTGGTGACATAGTTGATGGACGCTGGCAATGGAGGCTAATGGGGAAGGCAGAGACAGACTAAATATGCCCTGTGGAAGGACAGGGCTCCTGTTGAGCTTGGTCAGCTTGTGATTTAAAAAGATATTAAGGAAAAAATAATTGGTTGCAATTCCAGTGACACTTGCCAGTGTCATTCTCACTATTAATTGAGTTACCATACTGTGCCCAATAAAGTTTTAACAGAGCGAAGCATGGCAAATTTGTAGACCCAGCAGGTTGCTTATTGGGGCTGCACAGTCTGGCTTCTGCTATGAACATGGAATGATGGGCTATCAACTTTACATTTACCCTCCAGCTGGGCTCTCTCAGCTGTTTGGAAGAGCCAAATATAAGCAGTAAGTAAAAGGAAAAACCTAGGAACCCAATGCAGTTAATAGTGAGAGAGAGATTTAATAATGGTTATTTGGTTAGAGAGGTACTGTCTCAGAACAGTAGAGAAGCATTGTAGGACAGTGAATAAGAGCTCAGATTCTGGAGTTGGTGAGACCTGATTTGATAGTTTGAATTATTGTTCTGAAAATATTCCTCCTTCATACAGCACTGTAGAGTTCTATACTTCCCTTCTACACTGATGTTGGGCATAGTCATATGACCTGCTTTGGGATGTTAGCAGGGGTGATGGGAGCAGAGGCTTGAAATGTGTGAGGCTTGTGTGGTTGGCCTGCCCCCTTGTGCTTTGGTTATCCATCACAGGAAGGACGTGGTTCTGGTAGCCACTCTCCTTTCAGCCTGCGATCCAGAGTAAGATAATGGAGTCGACCTAACAATCTACAGCTGAGGGTAACTTATCAGCTGAATCATAGTTGACCTGTGCATTCCTGAGCCTGAACATAAATGCTGTTGTGAGTCACTGAGCATGGGGGTGGTTTGTTATGTAGCTGGTCTAGACACTTGGGTACAAATACTCCCTCTGCTGCCTTCTAGTAGTACAGCTCTGGCAACATACCACTCTCTGTAAGCCTTAATTATGTTATCTACAGTATGGGCGGTGTTATAACTATCACACGGGTAGCATTAAATGAACTAATACATATAAGTGTGCTTCATTATATCATGTACTTAATGCACATTAGGTATAGTTTAGAGCTATAAGTATAATAATCATGGCTACAATTTATTGAGCACTTACTACTCCATGCGTGAATCTAATTCAGATAATTTGCCTCTTTAATTTTTTGATTGATATTCCTTGCAACTCCAAGAGATGATTATCAATATTATGTTATCGATGTAACATATTAATATTATTATTAATTCCCATTTTACAAATGAATGCTCAGAGAGGTTAAGTAACTTGCACAAAGTTGCATATATAGGAAATGGCAGAGTTGGGTTCTTTTCCTAGTCTGCTTTACCCAGTGGGTTATATTCTTTGCACTGTGCTAAAATTTTTCATCCAAGTTTATGACTATAACTAATGTCAGTATAGTGCACCATGATTAATGAGGCACTTTGACATTATCACATACAGTCCCTCCAATAGCAAAGGTGGACATACAGTGTTGTGGCCCCCAAGAGATTTTTTCTTTTTTCTGGCTGCCAGGAAATCACCTTGGAATCAACACATGCAGATCCCCCTCATTCAGTAGGATGGGTGTGATCACTTTAATATCACGTAGGGAGCATCCTTTTAGAAGGATTAATGTGTTTAAAGCCACAGAGGCTAGTTCTACTTAGAATGGTGGGCTGTGTGTTTCTCAAATCCCTGGGTAGCCACTCTTACAAGGGTAGACAAGCAGCCCCATATTCTGAAGGCAGAGGCTGTAATCAGACCTTGTTAGTTTTGAGGGCATCAAAAGAAAAGCAGCCTGTTTCCCTGGTCAGGAAAGCAGGTGGATAGGTGGTTTTGGATCTGAGAGGCAGAGGATAAGCAAACAAGAGTGATCCAGTACTCCTGGGGCCGGATAGTTCCCTGGAAAGTGGCTGTATACAGGAACTACAAGTGTTGGTCATTAGATCTGTGACTGGCAGAAGTCCAACTTTGGGGCTTTGTTGGTTGAGCCTAACTTTAAAGGGACTGAGACTCACTTCTTTCGAAGAATGACTGCATGCTGTGCTGGAATCTGGAGCAGTGAAATATCACAGCAGTAGATCCACACAACTTTGGTAAAGAACCAGCTCCAGCAAAGAAACTAGAGCAGGCCTGTTGACTAATCAGACTGATTTTCTATTTCCCTGGGTAAGAAAAAACCTTTTTATGGGTCTCTAAAGCCCTTGAATTTCTTGAATAATTCATGGGAATGAGGAGCTTCAAGAGGGAGATACTGGCTTTATTGCTAATAAAGCTAATGGAAGTGATGTGACTGTATTTGTATCTCACGTACGTGTAGCTCTTTGTATCTGTTCTGTATAGTCAGGAAAACCAAAGCTTGGAGACATGCCCAGAGATTTACAGTTAAGAAGTGATGGCACCAGAACTCAGATTCTGGTCTTTTGATTGTACTTTCTGCCCCTCCTGCCTGGTTCCCTCAAACTGCCTTGGTGGAAGAACTCTGTACTTAGAGTTGTTGCCCTGCCTACATGAGACTCACATAAGGCAATGTACAAGTTTAACAAGATTGATGCATTGAGGAGACGTGAGAAGTTTATCAAAACAACTTCAAACTGAACATTGGATACCTCTGTTTATAATAGGTTTTGTTTTTCACGTTATAGGGTTTTTTCCACTGGCTGCTTTACCTCACTTGGTCCTCGTATTCACACCATTTCCGTACCCTCCTCCCCCCCGCACACTTATCTGTCCCTTCTTTTACCTCTCCATTTCTCTCAAGAAGAAAAAACAAATTCCTCTTATCTCATGGTTTTTTTCTTTGTTCCCTTGGCTCTTGCTTATACCCATGTCCCCAAGGCTTCACCTTCTATTCCAAAGACTTATCATTTTGCCAGCAAAGTCATTTCTCTTTCTAAGAGAAATACTGTTACTAGCTTTTTTTTTTTTTAACATCTTTATTGGAGTATAATTGCTTTACAGTGCTGTGTTAGTTTCTGCTTTATAACAAAGTGAATCAGCTATACGTATACATATATCCCCATATCCCCTCCCTCTTGCATCTCCCTCCCACCCTCCCTATCCCAGCCCTCTAGGTGGTCACAGAGCACGGAGCTGATCTCCCCGTGCTATGTGGCTGCTTCCCACTAGCTATCTGTTTTACATTTGGTAGTGTATATATGGCAATGCTACTCTCTCACTTCATCCCAGCTTACCCTTCCCCCTCCGCGTGTCCTCAAGTCCATTCTCTACATCTGCATCTTTATTCCTGTCCTGCCCCTAGGTTCTTTTTTTTTGTTTATTGAATTTTAGAATTTTATTTATTTTTTACATATTAGTGTATACATGTCAATCCCAATCTCCCAGTTCATCCCACCACCATCCCACCCCCACCGCCACCTTCCCCCTTTGGTGTCCATATGTTTGTTCTCTCCATCTGTGTCTCTTCTGCCCTGCAAACCGGTTCATCTGTACCATTTTTCTAGGTTCCACATATATGTGTTAATATATGATATTTGTTTTTCTCTTTCTAACTTACTTCACTCTGTACGACAGTCTCTAGATCCATCCACATCTCTGCAAATGACCAAATCTTGTTCCTTTTTATGGCTGAGTAATATTACATTGTATATATGTACCACATCTTCTTTATCCATTTGTCTGTTGATGGGCATTTAGGTTGCTTCCATGATCTGGCTATTGTAAGTAGTGCTGCAACAAACATTGGGGTGCATGTGTCTTTTTGAATTACAGTTTTCTCTGGATATATGTCCAGTAGTGGCATTGCTGGGTCATATGGTAATTCTATTTTTAGTTTTTTAAGGAACCTCCATACTGTTCTCCATAGTGGCTGTATCAATTTACATTCCCACCAACGCTGCAAGAGGGTGCCCTTTTCTCCACACCCTCTCCAGCATTTGTTCTTTGTAGATTTTCTGATGATGCCTATTCTAACCGGTGTGAGGTGATACCTCATTGTAGTTTTGATTTGCATTTCTCTA
>NC_041229.1:94041042-94043409 GCF_002837175.3 Physeter macrocephalus | reverse complement strand
GTTTCCTTTGCTTTGCAAAAGCTTTTAAGTTTCATTAGGTCCCATTTGTTTATTTTTGTTTTTATTTCCATTACTCTAGGAGGTGGATCAAAAAAGATCTTGCTGTGATTTATATCAAAGAGTGTTCTTCCTATGTTTTTCTCTAATACTTTTATAGTGTCCGGTCTTACATTTAGGTCTCTAATCCATTTTGAGTTTATTTTTGTGTATGGCTAATCACCTCTTCTTAAATGGATACTAGTCATATTGGATTAGGCTCCATTCCAATGGCCTCATTTAACCTTAATTATCTCTTTAAAGACCCTCTCTCCAAATACAGTCACATTCTGAGGCACTGGGCCTTAGGGCTTCAACATACGAATTTTTCTGGGGAAGGGGGAGGTGGTGGCACACAATTCAGCTCATAACAGCACTACAAGGAAGAAAACTACAGACCAATGTAATCAAATAAACCAGCACTTGTTCACTGCTTTACATGTTATTAGGTCCACTGAAAATCAGAACTTCCCTCTGAGAGACCTAAAAAGGATTTGATGTTCTTTGGTTACCTGTTCAGAAGTCTCACTGTCTTATTTAACTGATGCTAGCAAGTGGGGGAGCTGGATTTCCAACACAGATGCATGGACTACCAAGCCTGTGCAATTTCCCTGCACTTATGTTAACATGAGATTATTCACTCCTCTGGAGATGCTGAACAATGGAAAGAATGGGCAGCAAATGGACATACTGGGTGGCAGGAGGAGCAGCTCTTTCACTTAAAATATGCCTCAGATAACTCCCCAAAAGCAAAGACATAAACTTAATGAATAGAAAAGCTACATTGCACAAGTAAAAGTCAACGATTAGGAATTGTTTTCTGCTGGATATTGCACCAGCTTTGGCTTCTCTCGCTTCTCATGTGGCTCTATCACTTTGTCTCCCTCCTTGGGTAGCAGACCTTTTGCATCTGGGACACCAACACCTTCAGAGCTTCCTTGACATCCTTGTTATGGAGTGTATAGATGAGAGGATTGAGAAGGGGTGGGGGTGATGACTGAGTAGAAGATAGCCACAATCTTGTTGATATTTGACTCATACTTTACTGCTGGGTGGACATACATGAATGTGAGAATGCTGAAGTAGATTGTGACCACAGAAAGATAGGCTGTGCATGTGGAAAAGGTCTTGTGCCAGGCAGCAGCTGAGGCCATGGCTAGAACTGTGGCCAGGATTTGGGCATAGGAAGCCATGGTAAAGACCAGGGGCCCTAGGATAATGACAGTGCTAAAAGCATAGCCCACTGCTTGTTCAGCTTATGTGTCTGTGCAGGAAAGGTGGAAAATTTGAATGGCATCACAGAAGAAGTGGTTGATCTGGTTGGGGGTGCAGAAGGAGATTTGTGTAAGGAGGAATGAGGGGCACATGGGGCAGAGGAATCCCACAGACCAGCAGACGCCAGCCAGGGTACCACAAGTTAGAGGGCTGAGCAGGAGTGGGTAGTGGAGTGGTCGGCAGATGGCAGCATAGCAGTCATAGGCCATGGTGGTGAGAAAGAAGAGCTCTGTGGCAGCCAAAGAGAAGAAGTAGTACTGGGTGATGCAGCTGGGAACCGAGATGACACCTTGGGAACTTAGAAAATTGGCCAGCATTTTGGGCACAGTGATCGTGGTGTCCCAGAGCTCTACTAAGGAGAGATTGCAGATAAAGAAGCACATGGGAGTGTGGAGGTGCCCACCCAGGGTTACAATGAGCACAATGAGTGCATTGCCCACCAGGGGTGAGAGGTAGATGAGGAGGAAGAGGGAGAAAAAGAGGATCTGGAGACGTGGAGAGTTGGAAAATCTCACAAAGGCAAACTGAGTGACCAAGGTGCAGTTGGCTCTCTCCATTCAGCCTGGTGGGTCAACTGGGCAAGGAGAAGACATATGAAGATCTTGAGGTGTCCTCCGTTATGCGGTTTCCTCTCCAGCTTTATTTGACCATTTGGACTTGCACACACTCCCGGTATTCCTTTTAATTCACTCTTTGGTTGCCTCTCAGCTTCTCCAAAGCAGAGCGTACTCTACTTTTTTAAAAGTAGGATTACTGAATATTCAAGACTCTCTCTCTTTCTCCTCATTGAAATAGGTCCTAAAATGCCCCATTTCATAGGAATTCTTTTTAGATTGATTAGAGGAGAGGATTCAGCTTCAGTGGTTCTAACTAGAGTAACATGTAGTGACCTCGTCCCCAGGTATAGGTTAAATCACATATTACTGCAGATATCAACTTTTTTGGACCTCAAACCAGCAATTTCATATTATTTAACTTAATATTTTCAAGAATTGGTTAGTGTTTACCCTAGCTCTCTGACCCTAAGATTCTTTAACCTTCAGGCTTGCAAAAGAT
>NC_041229.1:94032059-94039484 GCF_002837175.3 Physeter macrocephalus | reverse complement strand
TTTTTAGATTGATTAGAGGAGAGGATTCAGCTTCAGTGGTTCTAACTAGAGTAACATGTAGTGACCTCGTCCCCAGGTATAGGTTAAATCACATATTACTGCAGATATCAACTTTTTTGGACCTCAAACCAGCAATTTCATATTATTTAACTTAATATTTTCAAGAATTGGTTAGTGTTTACCCTAGCTCTCTGACCCTAAGATTCTTTAACCTTCAGGCTTGCAAAAGATATGGGATCTTACTGTTCTGTCTGTTCTGGACAGTAGCTCTGTCTTATGCCATCACATCTCAGAAGCTGGGGGGTAGTGAGTATGTTTCCCTTTGTACAGATTCTAGCACAGGACTGGATAGAGGCACTTCATGGAGACTCCTTGATTCTGAGTATCAAAGGCAGAGTAGGAGAGATCTTGCTCAGTGGAGGGTAAGGAGAGGAATATAGTTTAACATGAAAAGTGAATGCAGACAGTAAGAGGCCCGCGTACCACAAAAAAAAAAAAAAAAAAAAAAGTGAATGCAGGCTTGGATTCCCAGGTGGGAATTTTGAGATGGGTTAGGATCCTTGGAAGGCAACAACTGTTATTGATATGTGTTTAAACCCAAACTGATCACAAAAGCAAGGCTCATAGGATAGTCAGGTTTGCATAGTTAAAGTTAACATTGGGATAGATGAAGGTGATAGCATTGACATTATTGAGATGTGAGTTTTACATATTTTCCAAATTTTGCAGGTTTCTTCCTTTGAAGTGCTCAAAGTGCTTCACGATATATCTGTTTATGTCTATCTTTCTAATATTAGACTTGAGCTCCTTGAAATCAGGAGCTCTATGTTATTCATGGTTGTATTCTCAAAGCCTAGGATACAGCCCATTCTGGGTTTCAGCACAGAGGCAGCAGCTTGAAAAGTTCCTGCTAGTGTTGGAGGGTCTCCTGCAGAGGCGGGGGTTGGCTGTGGCTCCCCATGGGGACAAGGACACTGGCAGCAGAAGTTCTGGGAAGTACTCCTTGGCTTGAGCCCTCCCAGAGTCCTCCATTAACCCCACCAAAGAGCTGGGTAGGCTCCAGTCCCCTAGGTTCTTTAGAGCCTTTTTTTTTTTTTTAGATTCCATACATATGTGTTAGCATACAGTATTTGTTTTTCTCTTTTTGACTTACTTCACTCTGTATGACAGACTCTAGGTCCATCCACCTCACTAGAAATAACTCAATTTCCTTTCTTTTTATGGCTGAGTAATATTCCATTGTATATATGTGCCACATCTTCTTTATCCATTCATCTGTTGATGGACACTTAGGTTGCTTCCATGTCCTGGCTATTGTAAATAGAGCTGCAATGAACATTTTGGTACATGACTCTTTTTGAATTATGGTTTTCTCAGGGTATATGCCCAGTAGTGGGATTGCTGGGTCATATGGTAGTTCTATTTTTAGTTTTTTAAGGAACCTCCGTACTGTTCTCCATAGTGGCTGTTTGTTACCAGCTTTTAAGACAGTTTATTCATGCATCAAGTGGTGCATGCATTTCCCTTATTGAGGAATTACTATGTGTCAAGGGCTGTTCTAGGTGCTAGGAACACACCAGTGAATGAAACAAAGTTTATGCTTTTATGGAGAGAAATAAACGAGAGCACTTTGGTATGTAATATGGTGAAAATAGAAGGAAAAAATACAGCAAAGGGAAAAATAAAGCATGGTAAGGGAGTAAGAAGTCTTGGGGGAGAGTAGTTATTTCATATAAAATGTTTATATATATATATATATACACACACATATATGTATATATATAAACTGACATATCAGAAGGAAGTGAGGAAATGAGCCATACTGATACTTTAGAGAACAGCATTCCTGGAAGAGGAAACATCAAGTGCAAAGGCCTTGAAGTAGAAGTCTGCTTAGCTGTTTCAAGGAAGAGCAGAGACCAATATGGCTGTAGTAAAGCAAATGAATAGGAGTGGTGTGGAGTGTGACTGCTATAATTCATATTATTAAGAACCTTAAGGGTCATTGGAAGGAATTATGGTCTTATTTGTATCTCTAGTATGTGTAGCTATTTGTATCTGTTATGTACAGCTGGGGACACCAAAGCTGTGAATGAAATAGGAAGCCATTGGAAGGTTTCGAACAGAGGAGTGAGCTGAACTGACTTATAATTCTAAAGGATCTCTCTGGTTGCTGTCTTGAGAATAGATGCTAAAGAACCAAGGGGGAGGTAAGGTGGGACACAGAATAATCCATGCGAGAATTGAAGGTGCCTTGGTCCAGGGATGTTTGGTGGTGAGAGGGGTAAGAAGTAGTTGGAGTCTCTATATAGTTCGAATGTAATGCTGGAAGAATTTGATGATTGGTTACCTGTGGTAACCTAAGACAGAAGTGATAAGGACGTCTGAAGCTTTTTGGATGAACACTTTGAAGGATGGGGTTACCATTCGTCAAATAGGGAAGACTATGGAAGGAACATGCTTGGTGGAAGATGATCAGCAGCTTAGTTTTGGGCTTATGTAGCCTGGAGACATAAGCATGTAGATGTCAATCGGGAGTGGAACATTCTAGGCTCAAGTTCATTGGGGAGATCTGAGCTAGAGATATAAATTTTGGAAGCATCTGAACTGATGGCTTTGAAAACCATGAAATTAGGTGACATCACCCAAGGAATGGTGATCATATTCAGAGAAGAGATGTGAGGCTTGGAGCACTGCAACTTGGAATGGAAAGGAGATGAGAAGACAGCAAAGGAATGGCCTCTTTTCTCCCCTAATTACCTACGTTAAAAATAATCATTCATAAATATGAAAATGAACATATTATTCAGTCTCTAATTGATTCTTGGTACATATATTGTTAGTAGAACTTTTATAATAACTGGAGGCAGGTAGTAGACACTTAACTATTAGTTGAATGAAGAGCGAATAAAAGAATGACTGAATTACTTCATCATCTTTCCCATATTGTCTGAAGCCCACAGAGGTCTTTTTAGCATATGATTTTGGGGTGTTTATTGCCCCTTTGTGTGTGCACTGGAGTGTACCCCAGACTACTAGAGGAGAATATTGTCCCTGAATGGTGCACTTCCTTATCCTTCGCCTCTGTGGACATGGGGTGATCTGTTCAGGCAGAGAGAGCTCTTTGTACATCAAGAGCCTATTTAGAACTAGTAATATCACCACTTTGGGCAAATGCCAAGACAAATCACTCAGACCATAAGTAGAGAAGGAATTTTTTTGCAGGGCATGTTCAGGGAATTGAGCTCTTTTACTGAGAGCCCTGCAGCCTGCCCAAGACAGGGCAGACAGGCAGCTGCCTCTTATCATAGATTTCAATTTAGAAGCAAAAGGAAGATACAATAGGATTCTTATTATATAGAGTTTTAAATATCACTGAACAGTCTCCCTCCTGCTCTCTATCTGGCCCTGTTCTGACTTTATTTGGAAAATAAGATTTTCATTTCTCTGTGGGTACTGGAAGCACAAAAGCCAGGGAGCTTCTGCCTCCAGTCCCTGGTCAATCAGTAGAGGGGAGCCCTTCTCTTTTTCGGCCCACATTTCTAACCAGCATGTCTGTTCCCTCTGAAGGGAGGGCCTGGGAGCATCTATGAGCCCCTATGGAGATACTAGAAGACTGTTTATTTCATATTTCACAAAGCCTACATGACTCCTTCCTGATATTTCTACCTGGGGGTGAATCCAGCTGTCCTCCTATGATACAGAGTCAAGTCCATTTATTTGTAAGGGCTCTTCAGAGAAACCTTCGAGTTACAAAGAAAAGAAAAATCCTCTTGGACTAGCTCAAGTGCAAGGGTAGTTTGAGGTAAAGATCCTGTGATAGCTCATGGAAATCCAGGGAAAGCTGAGCAAACATAGCTCAACAATAGCAGAAACTGAAGTAGCTCCAGGGGACAGCTACTCTCTGTATCCATCATTCCCTCAGCTTCCTGCTTGCCTCTTTCTCTCCTGAAGTCTCATTTTTCACTTCTTTCCCAATCACATTTGCCTGAGTACCATTCTCTCAATAGTTGGTATGTATGTGTCCCCATAATGACCATCCCAAAGCAAATGTTACATGACCTTTAAGTACAAATGCTACTGCTCCATGAATGTTTCCAGTTAGTGAAATCCTCCCTGGGTGACTATAGCCAGTGTCAAGGTTATAAAAAAAATTGTTGGCATTGGAAGTCACAGAAATGTAGCACAAATCTGGAATTAGTGGTAAAATCATGTGCAATTTGTGTCAGAGACTGACTAGTTGTTCATGAAACCATTTTCCGTTTCCCCCAGTGCATAGCTAGACTACATCCCCAGCCTTCCATGCAGGTAAGTGGGGCCGTAGGACTGAGTTCTGGCCAATGGACTGTGGGCAGATTCTAGGCAAATCTAGGCTTGGCCCACCTCCTGTGAGTGATTCTCCATTCTTTGTCCCCAGTTTACAGCTGAACTGAGAGGATTCCAAGGATTTAGAGGACTGTGGAGCCCAAGATGGAAGGAGCTTGGGTCACTGAATGACCCATTTCCCTGTGGTTAACTCTGCTGGACTGTGGTATGAGAACTTGCCTGTTTCTATGTTAAGTTACTTACATTTTGGAGTCGTTACAGCATTAAACCTCCTCTGACTGATATTTAAGTGTTACAGGGGTGGTTATCAAAACCAAAATATTTCCCTCCTGACTGGTCTCCATAATGGACACACATGGGAATGTCATCTGTGCAAAAATAGGCCCAGGCAGACAAGATTATATGTAATGGGCCTTTTATTTCCTACAACAATCCCCTTTCATCCCTGATGGGGAAGGTTTCTGAGAGCAGTTGATGGGGAAGGTTGCTAAAAGCAGTTTCCTTGGGCACAAGGGAATGTTTTATGATTATAGCAAAGGGTTAGTGGGTACCTGTGTGTGTGTGTGAGAGAGAGAGAGAGAGAGAGAGAGAGAGAGAGAGAGAGAGTGTGTGTGTGTGTGTGTGTGTGTGTGTGTGTGTGTGTGTGTGGTAAGCACTGAAATAAGCCTCTCCAACCATTATAAAACCTTCAACTCACCAACCTTTTCCTCCTTTCTTCCCCCTCCTCCTTCCTTTTCCTCCCTCCCTCCCTGCCTCCTTCCTAGATGCTTAAACTATGCTAGGCAATAGAATCTACTGACTTGGAGTCTAGATGTTTCAAGCAACAGGAGCCCTTCCTGTTTTACCAGTAATTATAGTTCATTGGAGTCATGAGATAAATAAGGTACTTTTTTGGCAGATAGAATTTTAGGAGATCTTATTGGTACCATTTCCTAATCCAAGCTTGACTCAGAGAATAAGGCTTTCACAAGATTACATAAGCTTTAAAATTACAATAACTTCTCACACTCTCATCACAACACCATACCCATTCACATCCATATGTCAAGATGTGGGTGTCGGGAACATTATTTCTATCTCGTGAGAATAGCATCATCTCTGTTTTTGATATCCAGATAGGCTAGGATCAAACTCCCACAGCATTTTCACTGCCTCTATCCCCCTCACTATGTCATAGTGAGTCTCAATTATTTATATTATGGAGAGATAAATTAATTTTTGTAAGGAATACTGAGTACTGTATACTTACACTGTATAGATATTTAAAAAGTAAAGATTTGGAGCAGAGTAGTGACATGGTCTGATGTATTCATTTTACAAATGAGGGAGGACACTCTCAGATAAAATGAAGAGAGGTCATACAGTGAACAAATTGCTTTTCTGGGTCTAGAACTCTGATCCTTGGGACAAAATAGTAGTGGATGTACATTGTCCCTTTATGTCCTTTTCCTTATTTGTAAAACAAAGACATCAGACCATGTCATTTCATTTCCCTGCTCAAAATCTTTTTCTTTTCCAGTAGGTGTAAAGTACTGATACATACACAGACCCTGACTGACTGCATGGTGCAGGGATCCCCTCTGCCAATCAGGAACATCCATTCTGAACTCCTGCTTGATCAAGAAAGAAACTTCTCTTATGTTACGTTTCTGAGATTTCAGGGTTGTTATGATACCCTGTTACAAGGGTGTTACCTTTAATAATAAAGGTGGGCAGTCTGGACTTCTTCTGACTGACCATAGTGATTGATTCAAGGAGTGGCCACACGTTTTAAGCGTGACCAATCAGAGCATTCCAGGAAACTTGCTATGTGACACAACAGAGATATAGTATTTTAATTTTGGGGGGTATCATAAGTTATAAAGGTAATATAAGCTGGAATTGCTGTGGCTATTCTTATTCCTTGTAAAATAATGAAGCCAACCCAGAGAAAAGCAGAGATGAGTGATGGTAAAAATGGGCTGTGACACCCTTTGAACACCTGGAATTATTTATGTCTAAATTCCTAGGCTTTGCAGCTATGTGAGTTAATTAATTTCTTTCTGTTTAAGTTAGTTTGAGTTGAGTTTCTGTCGCTTATAGCTGCAAGAGCCCTGGCTAATATAACCAGAAGCTAAAGGGAGAGTTGTATGTACTTGCATTGCTTTATGAAGTCTTAGAGTTCTTTGACTTTTTACCCTCACATAATTTTTATTTAATTAGCTACAATGTGAAAGAGTGAGTAACTGCTCGTGGGGGAACCTGATTTGGTAACCTCTGGGTAGATTTCATGAATCCCTTTCAATTTCTAAGTCCTTGAAGGGCCTGCCTCAATAGTAACTGGATTTTGTGTCTTGATAGTTTGAGAGAACAAAACATTTCTGTATTTCCTTAAAATGATCTGAGCCATGTTACCACCCTTGCAATTTTCCTCTGAGCTTGCCTTCTCGTCTTGTCAAGCCCTTGAAGCAGCAATAAATTAAAGTAAGCATCAATAAACATATTTCCCTTCAACTCTAGTTGCCGGAAGTCGTTTCTCTTTGGTCTGTTGACAAGTAGCAGGCATGATTCCAGCATGGAATACACTGTAGAGTTATTGATTTTTCTGTGTTAATAGTAATAGAAACTTATTAAACTATCACCCTCTATTGGGACCTCTGTCTTACTCACAAAGATTACTTTCCCTTAAGCACTCCTAGGCTTCTTGTGAATATCCACGCTAATTAAAGTCTAAATCCCTTAGCTTGTTTGAAGTTTAAAATTCTCCACAAGCTGATGTGCACCTTACCTTCCAACCTTATTCCTGTCTCTGTCCTTTAGTCAGATTGCATTGCTTGTGTTTCCAGAACATACTTCTTACATTCCCATTACTTTGATTTTATTTGTGATGTTTCTTTTGCCTGCAGTGCCCCTTCTCTGGTCTTCCTCCTTTTGTCCATAATTACTCATTTTTCCGGGTCAAGCTGGAATGCCTCATTCTCCATGAGGCCTTTCTTGATAACCTCAACTGGAATGAACCCCTCCCTGCTTGGAACTTGGCAGCACTTTGTGTGTGCTGCTCTTTTTTTTTTTTTTTTTTTGTGGTACGCGGGCCTCGCACTGTTGTGGCCTCTCCCGTTG
>NC_041229.1:93953000-94031967 GCF_002837175.3 Physeter macrocephalus | reverse complement strand
CGCGTCCCCTGCATCGGCAGGCGGATTCTCAACCACTGCGCCACCAGGGAAGCCCCCCTGTACTCCTTCTTTTTCAGTCACCACATTCACCACAGCGCTCGCACAACCCTGACCTCTGCAACCCCACGGTCAACCATCCCAATCTAATTCTCCCCAGTACAATGACAGCTGTCACCACTCTCCTCCCAGTAGCAACGCTGTGCAGTTCCAGAGGCAGAATTCAACTTTAAGCTGTCTGAATCCAAAACTGGAGGTTTTAACTGTTGGGCTTTACTACTTTTTCCCATGGTACATAAATTGGTATTGATGAATATGTCTTATTTTCGAGATTGCATTATAACCTTCCAAAAAGCAGGGTCTTCATTTAACCTCGTGAATGCTTAGTGGAGGACCAGGCAAATGGTAGATGCTTAATAAATATTTGGATGGATGAATGGTGAAATGTAGATGTCCATTTCAGCAGTGGTGTTTTTGTTTTTTGGCGGTACGCGGGCCTCTCACTGTGGTGGCCTCTCCTGCCGCGGAGCACAGGCTCCGGACGCGCAGGCTCAGCGGCCATGGCTCACGGGCCCAGCTGCTCTGCGGCATGTGGGACCTTCCCGGACCGGGGCACGAACCCGTATCCCCTGCATCGGGAGGCGGACTCTCAACCACTGCGCCACCAGGGAAGCCCCTGCAATGGTATTTTTTTGCAGGAACTGAAAAATTTTTTTTCATTGGCTTTAGAATCCTGGGAGCAGTAGAAGAGTCTCTTTTCTAATTATATGTGATGTGGATATAATAATTAAATAATCTTCACCTGTGGGTTGGAGAAGAAAACTCAGAAGTACAGTGGGTATAAGAGGAAAAATAGTGTGAGAATAGTATTTGAAACCTAATCCATAGCCCGGATATGTAGTTAACTAAATTATTATGTGTTAATTTGAATTAATATATTAGAAGAGTGCATGATGATATTAAATGATGTCATATATATTATATATATCTTGGTATCCTGGTTCAAGATAAATATCCCTTTCACTTTTTTCCCAAAGCTGCTGACTCCAAAGATCATTAATTCTCAAACTAATTTTCTGACATGACATCTATGTTGGATGATCCTCATGTGAACAATTTCTAGTGGGCAGACCATAATTCCACCCTTCTCCCACACAGCAAAATATGTCAGAAAGCTAACAATAAGATTTATACTATTTTAATTGTTATAATGATGTTCACATTCATGAAAAAAGCAATTGGTGTTTTGGTATTTTAACTATTATTGATAACAAATGGATTGTGACTGTATCTTCACAAGAATGGGGACATACTGCATTTCAAAACTTCTGCTATCAGCATTTTAAAGCCCAAGCATGGCACTTCCCTGGCTGTCCAGTGGTTGAGACTTTGCCTTCCAATGCAGGGGGTGCGGGTTTGGTCCCTGGTCAGGGAGCTAAGATCCCACATGCCTCGCGACCAAAAAACCAAAACATGAAACAGAAGCAATATTGTAAAAAATTCAATAAAGACTTTAAAAATGGTCCACATCAAAAAAAAAAAGCTCAAGCAAGCAGTATCTACTTTTTTCCAGGAAGATGCCTGGCAGAGGTCATGGTTGTGCTGGGAAGTTTGGTGCATTTCCATTGATTGAGACTAAGTCTTAGAGCAAGATTTTGAAAAGTCTTTTCCTTCAGAGGTAGGAAACTGATGAAGGGAGGGCATTGTACAAGCTAAAGAACTAACGACAAATGAAATGTCGCATTGGATCAGATCAGTACATCATCTAGCCCAGAATTTTGCCCTAATGTGGATATCAAGTCACAGCTAGTAATTTTAGAATAGTTGCTCCTCATTATGGATAACATGAAAATGATTATAAACATTTTAAGGGCAAGGGCTGGCCTTTATTATGATTTTGGAGTTTCACATTACTACCTAGTACAGCTATGTACAATGGGAGCTAACACTTTTTAAAATCCTACAATGATATAAGCCTGTATTGGGCTATGGTTTCATGTAATTCTCTCAACAGCCCAAAGAGGCAAATGCTCTTTATCCACACTTCGAAGATGAAGAAGTTGAGGGTCCATAACAATTCCCCAAATTCCCACATCCAGTAAGTACATTGGATGAGAATGAGGAGCTGTGTGGGAAGGGTAGAGAGGAAGGAATCCAGCCTCTCTGGAAGTGCTAGGATATCCCAGGCATCTGTTTGAAGGTGTTTCTGGTGTGAAGAATAGGTTTTAAAGTCAGACAGACCTGGATTAGAATCACTCACTACCTATGTGTCCTTTATGAGAACATAAGTCAAATACTGATTACAGTGCTTGACACACACTAAACAATTAATAAATGCTAGCAATAGTAATAATTGTAATTATTATTGCTAAGAAGACGAGATATTGGGTCGGTTTGGTTCTAAAGTCTGCACACTTTTGTATTATACTGTGTATCATACTGTGACTCCCACATATTTGTTAAATGATATTTAAATATTTGTTAAATTAGGATTCCTCCTAATTTCTTTTTAACAGTTTCTTTTAATCACTTATCATGGCTGTATCTCTGTGTATTTATCTACAGCTAAAACCCTGCTGGTAGTAGAGCCTCAGCTGAGCCCTAGGCTCAGAGTTTGATTTCCTTCATTGCAGATGGTCTCTATTTAGTTTTGTGATGGGTGAATTTTATTGATTCCTGTAAAGGCTCCATTTTAGAAACTGGATCACTGGCTGTCAGTCAGGAGCTTGAAAGCGGTCTCCTTGCTCACCTTTCTGCCTCTGTAAATGCAGTGACTTGCCAGTCACCATTAAGACATAATGAGTTTGGAGAATCTATTAACATACTTTGCCGCTGATTCACACTTGTCAGTTTGCTTTTTTGTTCCCTGTCAGGAAGTTAAAAAATTTGTGGTTATTTATCTGGTATGGTAGTAAAACTTTGGTCCTCTCCCATATAATCTAATGGGCTTTTATAAGTCAAACACCAATTCGATTTATAGGCTATAAAGACCCCTACTTTGATTCTTCCCTAAAACAAAGCTAAGTTGATACTGGCTAGTCTAGACCTAGATTTGGTAGTTAGGAGAATAATATTATTGGGTTATATTCTATATTTGAGCCTATCGAAAACATTTCTTGAACTTAAAGAGGATGGGTGACTTTAAGATCCTGTGTTTAATTCTCAATTATTGTTGATTGGAATATTTGCTTGGAAGAGAGAGTAAGCAAGAGACAATATGGTGTAATGACAAAGAGGAAGGATTTTGGAGCAAGACTGACCTAAGGTCTGATCCAGGGTCTGCCACTTAGGAGCTGGGCCACCTTAGGAAAGTACCTTAACCCATGGAAACTTGAGTTTCCTCATCTGTAAATGGAAATACAAATAGTACTTATCTCATATGGTTAGCATGAAGATTCAATGAGAAATTCCTTGTAATGGGCTTATATTATGCCTGGCAGAAGATAGGTTCTCAATAATTAGAAGTTACTGTTATTACTGTGGATCAAAAGAGACCATTATGTACCAATTACAATTCAGTACCAGTAACCCCTTTAAAATGAACAGTCATATCTACAAGGATAGAAGCTAGGCCTTCAAGCAAGTGTTAGGTTAGTTTTGTTATAACCTAGCTTCTCTCCCCATGTGAGCTTTTGACCTTGGGAGTGTTTCCATAGGTAGTGTGACCAACTGTCCTGGTTTGCCTAGGACTGAGGGGTTTCCTGAGATATGGGACTTTCAGTAAACCGGGGGAAAGTTTGAGCTTGTCACTCTATCACAGGTTCAGTTTCTCAACTTTGCTGGATCTTGGTCTTAGTCATGTTGCTCTTTCTGTATCTTGGTTTTCTTCTCCAACTTTACAACTTCCCCACAGACTTATATAGAAAAGGCAGGACAACTGCTTTATGTTTTCCTTTTATTTACCAGCTTTTAACAGAATGAGTTGGTTCTCTACCATTCTTTGAAAGTTACCCATGAACTTTTTTTGTGTAACGTTACGGTCTCATGCATTTAAATGTATATGATGTGTCTAAAATAATTGCCGTTATTATCTTTGTTAATACTCAAATGGTCCCAACTTTGGACAAAGGAAGCTTATTCAAATTTGGTTCTTTAATCTTTTCAACATGATCCATGACAAAATCCATGTTTCCATGCCATGGAAATTCTTGTTTGCAATGACAAGATGGGAATTTTATGCACTAGATCTAGATTCAGCCATTTCTCCAAGAATACCTGTTTCCTTTTAGCGGGAAAGTTTTGTGGGGCCACTGTGTGGATACTAGGAGTGCTCATTACTACCGGTTGGGCTGTTGCTTCTGGACCTTTATAGAAGCTTAGGGAGTACATATTTTACAAAAAGTATTTCATAGTCTTATATTGATTCTTTCCATTCAAATTTAGGGTTACAGCGTTTTTGCTTAATCTCATCAATTTTACATCTGTGTGTTTTCATCCAATGTGCAAATCCTTGTGCTCAATATCACCAGTACAATAAGCTGTTTACTTTATCCTGCACTACACAGAAATCAGTCTCAGAATAACGGTACCAAAACTACCATCAATGATAGAATGACTCAAAATAATTTTAAAAATTATTTTTGTATATTCCCACTTGGAATGCACAGCGAAGTTACTATAATTTAAAGTCACTTGTAATTATTATTCTTTGATGGTTATACCACTAATTGTGTATAGTTAGGCTAATTTATTTAATTAAATTTTAGGACTTGCTCTTAGTTTAATTTTATTTTATAATTATGTAAAATTTTTACACTATTCCAAAGTATAATCTGTAATACAAGGTGTTTTCCAAGAATTCTAGCTTCAAATCCTGTCTCTTGCAGTCTATTCCTTCTCAACTCTATAAGTAATCTTTTAAAAAAATATGCTGACTTAAAAATTTTTTAACTTAAAAAATTTTTAACATAAGCATATGTATAAGTACATAAATAAGCACACACATGCATAAAGTGATTCATTATATGTTTAATTTTTTTACTCGATCTGTTTTGTCTCTTTTTGGGGGTAAGTTTTTTCATTAATTTTGGGAGGTTTGTATTTTTGTTCTGACGGTAACCTTTTACTCAAATACATTTCTGTAATACTCTTAGTCTCCTCTTTCCTTGGTCTGTTTCTTGTTTGTTCCTAACTATAAGCAGTATTGATATCAGGTGGTAACCTTTTCTTTCCACTTCCCCTTTATATCAAGCATCTGATTTGAAGTAGTGTTCTTTTATTCTCACTTAATATCTATAAGACAATCAGTGGGTTTAATCTACTTTTCAAACACTCTTTCCATTCTATGCTAGTTTTTGATAATTGTACTATGTCTACATTGTAAGAGCATATACCGATTATACTGTCTTCTTTATAAATATCGTTTAATCTTAGTTTTACAGGTAACTACATATTTATGCTCACCTTTAGGCCTTGGGTCCATTAATTTCTATCAATAATTATTTTGATATCTGAATCTTGGTTCATAAGAGGTTCCTCAGGAAAGGATTAAAGGAACAGCATTCCGTTAATTATTGCATGTTCATGTAATTCTGTGTCTACCTTTATACTTAAATTTTTACTGAACATAAAAATCAATTTTTGACCCAGTGTTTTACCTTGAGAGTCTTAAATATGCCAGTCTTGTCATCTAGCAACCTGTTGTGCTATTGAGAAGTTTGATGCCTTCCTGAATCTCATTCCTCTATAAGTGACACATTTCTTTCTGAAAACTTGTAGGATTATCTCTTTATGACTGATGTTTTGAAATTTCACACTAATGTGCCACGATGTAGGTCTTTTGTCATTTACTGTGTTGGGCACTCAGTGTGCCCTTTCAATGTGGAAACTCAAGTCTTCTTTGCAGGGGAGTGTGTGTGTGTGTGTGTGTGTTGGGGAGATTGACTATTCCGAATGCTGACATTTAGCCAATCTTCCTGTTTTCAGACCTGCAGCTCTTTGCTAACATCATTTGTAACTGTGACTCTCAGCTCTGACTGAGCCTCTCTGGGGTTCAGTGAAAAATCAGCCCTTTTAACCTCCACTTTTCCTTCTGCATTCACTTAAGCAGTGACCTCTTCCCCTCCTAACTTCCCTGTCTCTTCCTCTTTCTATCTTCCAGGAATTTATTGCACTATTATGTTTAGTGCTATCTCTCTTATTCTCTTTGTCATTATGAATTTATGTTTTTTGATTTCTTTACTATAATTTTGAGAGTCCTGAGAGAGACAGTAACTAAAGGTATGTTGCCAGTCCTCCATCTTTAGCTGCAAGTACTAGGGTTCTTTGGATTTATTTTGAAAGCCACGAGGAAGTCAAAACTCTTGAATGATGTTTATAGGTAAAAAAGCTTTTAACTTATATTAACTAAAATCTGGAAGCAAAAAGAGAACAGAATACAACTTTTAATCATTTGTTTAAAGAGAGAAAAATGGACATATGTGTTAGATTTCAGGAAGAGAGTGAGTAAGGGGGCAGGAGAAATTGTGTGATTGTGTAAAATGACACTCATAATGCTGTGACTGCCTCCCAGGGAAATGAACTCTTGAGCAGTGATTTTCAAGCCTGTGTCTGAAAGCCAAGCCTGTTTCTTAATTTGGACTTAGTGTGTTGGTTGTTTATGTCAGGCATATAGCAGTTGATAGTTCCATTATAGAATATTGATTGCATTTAATGAGATTGAATGAATAGGCTCTGGCTCCATGGGACAATGAATAAAGTGTAATCCAGTTCAGTCTTATTCTATTGTGTCCCTGCTAATTTTCCACTCTCATAGCTGAGATCTGTTGGGAAGTAGATTTCCTAAAAATGTAGTAGATTCATTTATCTGGCTTTCTTCTTTGCCTTTTTTTTTTTCTTGCAGTAAACCTGTGTCAAGGCTTGGGACTGGGGAAGGAGTAGGGAGGAGGGAAATGGAGTAGTAATAGGAGCCTGTTTTCCTTGAATGAGAATTTTCATGTTTGGCATTTTGGCAATTTTTAGGAACTCCACATCGGAGAATATAGGCTTTCTAGTAAGTACAACTAGGAGTTCTTACAGCATGAGAGTACATTTATTTTGGAGGTAGGTTGTAGAGAGTTGGAGTGCATGTTCATATGTAAGAATGATTTAAGGTTGGTAAGACCTGGAATAAGTGTTTACTTTGTCCCTGCATGATAGCGAAGACAAGCTAGAGGGTTTTTGCTTATTGTTTTCAAATTGTTGTTGGTCTAGACTAAGGGTGGGATGTGCCTTTTAGAGATGATTAGTGCTTTTTTTTTTTTTTTGCGGTACGCGGGCCTCTCACTGTTGCGGCCTCTCCCGTTGCGGAGCACAGGCTCCGGACGCGCAGGCCCAGCGTCCATGGCTCACGGGCCCAGCCGCTCGGCGGCATGTGGGATCTTCCCGGACCAGGGCACGAACCCGCGTCCCTTGCATCGGCAGGCGGACTCTCAACCACTGCGCCACCAGGGAAGCCTGATGATTAGTGCTTTTGATGGAGGTTCATTCTTTAATGAGTTAACGTCTGATGGACATTTTAAAGATAAATAAGTTTTTAAGGACTTACATGTGCCAAGAAGTGTCCTTACTTTGAATACATTAACTAATTTAATCCCAATGAAGGAGTTACCATTATTATTAGTCCCATTTGACAGATGAGGAAACTGAGACATTGAGGATTTAAATAACTTGTGTAACACCTCATGGAGCTAGATTAGAAATGAGGAGGCCTGCCTCCAGAGCCTGTGCTCCTAAGCATTATGGTATACCACCTCTCTAGCATCTGGAGATGGTAATTGCCTTAATGAAATGTTAGGGAGACATTCACATCTTCTATCCTAAGGTGTTTTTATTTGGCTCTAATGATGTTGTGAACTTCACTAGAGGTTCTGGTTTGACAAACCTCCCTTTCTCTGTTTTATAATAGGGGAAGGTAAAATGGCAGGGTATATGTATTCATTAAAAATAGTCAAATATACACAGATATTTATATGTATGCATTTATTATAATTGGTTATTAGAGTGAATAAGTACTCAATACACTTTTAAAAAATAAAGATGACAATGACACTAAGAAATGAGCAGACTATAATAGAGGTCCAGGAATAGTGCTATGGGGAGATAATATGGCACAACAGAGGTTGATTAACACTGTGACTTTGGATAAATGTCATTCTTCTCTTGGCCCTTGGTCTTATAGAATGAGGGGATTGGATTAGATTATTTACAACATTTGTCTTAAAACTGTTCTGTAGAGCTCCAGGGTTCTGGGATATATCTTTGTGGCCATAGGGGAGGAAAGCCATAGGGAAGTCGAACAGAAAGAACTGTCTTCCCTTCCCCCAATCCAGGACTCACTCAGGACAGTTCTGCTTTTAGTAAATTTATAAACTGAGATTATCTGTAGGATTCTGTATGACCAAAGGGTTTTGTTGCTAAAATAAGTTTAAAAACCACCAAATTCATAATTTGTATGTTCTTCTAGTTCTAAAATGTTACAAATTTATGTTACCTAGACTGTAGTTGACAAAACTCATGTGGGCCTCCATCTGCCCTTGCTTCCACAAATACACTTTTGTTATGACTTTCCTTTCTCTTTTGGGCATGGTTAATTTTTACCATTGTTTAGAATGGTAAAGTCAACAGAGTTACAAAAGAATTATTATCCTTGTAAATCTATCAGTTTACTTTTCCCTACACATCCATGAAAGAACTTGGCCAAATATTTCATGGTTATTGTTATCTCTATTTTTAGATGAAGGAACTAAAAATAGAGAAAACTACTTTCCCACATTTATATTTCTAATGAGTTGTGAAGTTTGAACAGCAACACCATGCTGCATTTACTTATAGTGGGCCTTTGAAATAACCATGGTTTCTGGTCAGTGTGCCCTGTGTTTCTGTACTGCTTCTGGTTTTGTTGAAGTTCAAGTGCCTGCCCATTGGTGATAAATGGGACATTGTTACTTCATTTCTTATCACTTCTGTCTTTTCATTTCATGAGCCTGAACCATCAAACTTCTTGAAGTTTTCTGAAACCTTCCATGCTGTTTCACTTCTCCATGTTGTATTTTCTGCTCTGAATTCACTTCCTTTCTCTCTACCACTTCATCTGCCTTTAAAACTCCTATTCATTCTTCAAAGACCTTGTTCTATCATCTTGTTCTCGATGGGACCACCACTGAAGTTGTATACATCAAAATGCACTGTCACTAGTTGGTTATTTGTCTGTTGCTGTTGAAAGGGCTTGAACTATTATCTGTACTTCTAGAACTTGGCATTCAATATATGTTGGACAGATTGCTATTGGTGAATCCTTTTAACTGAATATAAAATCTCATAGTGGTATACATTCTCATTATTTTAAACACCATGTTTATGCTGGCAACAACCAAATTTATTTCTCCTCACTCTTAAACTCCGGATTCATATATTCATCTGTTTACTTGACATCTACACTTGGGATGTCAGATAGACATTACAAACTTAACATGTCCCAAACTTAACATCCCCTGTAGGATGACCAACTGTCCTAGTTTGCCTGGAGCTGGGGAGTTTTGTGGGCCACAGGACTTTCAGTATTAAACCCAGAAAAGTTTCAGGTAAACCAGGATGGTTGCACCCTAACTCCCCTTGGGTGTAACTTCTACTGTGCCATATTGTCTCCTCACAGCACCATTCATGGCCCTCTGCTATAGTCTGCTCATTTCTTCATGTCATGTGGTCATATTTATTTTAAAAAAGCGTATTGAGTACTTTTACTTCCAATAACCAGTTAGTAATACATGCACATGTTTAGATACCTGTGTATATTTGACTGTTTTTAATGCATATGTATATCTTGCCATTTTACCTTCTTCCATTATAAAACAGAAATAGGGAGGTTTGTCAAACCAAAACCTTTACTGAAGTAATACAATGAAACATCCCTCAGAGCCAAATAACATCATAGAATGGAAGATCTGGATGTTTCCCTAACATTTTATTAAAGCAGTTGCCATCTCTGGATGCTAGGGAGGTGGTATAGCACACACAGACACTCACCATCCAACTGGCACCACTTGCAGTCTTTCCCATCTCCATTGGTGGCAACTCCATCCTTGCAGTTGTTTAGGCCAAAAACTTTAGAGTCATTCTTAACTCCTCTTTCTCTCACATCTCATATCCACACACACAGACACTCACAATCCAATTGGCAATACTTTCAGTCTTTCCCGTGTCAATTGGCTGCAACTCAATCTTTGCAGTTAAACTGCTCAAGCCAAAAACTTTGGAGTCATCCTTAACGCCTCTCTTTCTCTCACATCCCACATTCAATCCTTCAGTAAATCTTTTTGGTTCTACCTTCAAAACCTAGAATTCAATCTGGTTACACTGTTTAAAATTGCAACCAGCAAACCATCTCCAGCTACCCCCTTCCCAATCTCCCTTACCTGGTTCTATTTTTATTTCTTTTTTGGGGCACTTACTACATGATTTACCTGTTTATTATGTTTATTATTTATTGTTTATCTCCCCAGAGATTTTCCAGGGGGTCTTTTTTCTTCTCTGATGTATCTCAAGTGTCTAGAACACTTTCTGATACATATTGAGTGCTCAATGCATATTTATTGAATTAGTAGATAGTTCATAAGTTTTAAAGCCAGAGTTAAGGTTCCTTTTCTCTCTGCTGTTTATTGAACACATTTTTCAGCCATTGTTCTAGGTGTTTTATACATACATATATATGTGTGTATATATATATATAATTTAATTCTCACAATAGTTCTCAGAAGTTGCTTTCATCTTATTTCATGGAGATTAATTAACAGAGATAATAAGTGGTGAAGCCAGGCTTTGAACCTAGGTCTGTGACTTCAGAACACGGATGTTCAACCACTGTCATGTTGCCTAACACAGGCCAGCTTGATCTGACTGGTTAATTCTAGGATTCTGCTTCATTAAATCACAGTATCTTCTGTTGTTGCTTAAATCAGCATGTTCTAATTAGAGGGCGGAATGGTGTCACTTACAAGATCTGTCTTTGTGAGGAACTATGGTGGATGGGAACCTGTTAAAATGCAATAGAGCAAACAGAATGCTTATTTGGAATAAGTTTCCAACTTACTAAATAGTACTGCTAATGAAAAAAACCACATTTAACAATTTTCACAATAGTTTAAAACCTATTGAGCACAATAAGACAAGCATTTAGCTATATAGAGGGACAGCTTGAGCAGTGTTGTGGAAAGGGAAACTATTTAAAAATACAACCATTTAAAAAATTTAGTTTGTCTCTCCTTCTCTTTTCCCATCAGTAATTAAAGTTCTTGACTTGTTTGAAAATGGCTCAGATATAATTTCATTTTGTTAAGCACCTCAATTTTTCAGCTCAGGAAAAAAGGCTATTAGCAATTTGCGTTATCCATTATAACCTCCTTCATAATATGAAATTTATATGGGAAATGCTAATTGGACATTCATCGTCGTAAAGATAATGATTTCTGTACTTTTGGTGGTGATAATTAAGATGAAAGATGAAAATGATATGGGGTGAAAGTCAGAGTTTTAAAAATTTTCCACTGGTTGGAGTCTGGGGAAGGCATTCTGTTCTTTGTTTCAGATGGGTGACAGTGGAGGGCAGAGCCATAGGGTCAAGGAAGGGTATGTAAATTGGAACCGCCTTGATGTCCCGGAAGTCCTCAATTACCTAATTAATCCCAGGCACTTAATCCAGTACCAGATGAAAAAGGTGAGAAATGCTGTGCCTCTCAAAGACAGATGTATCTGAAAATATCTCTTCCATTTTAGCCTGTTGCTTTATGGATTAGAGTTCCACTGAGGTGCTCTCTCATCAGTCCTGTTCCTTGCTCTGTGATGGGAATAGATAGTTGAAATTGACTAACATTATTAAGAGTACTAAACATGACTCCCGTAGGCTTTTCCATCAAGCATCGTTGCATCCCTTGGCTTGCCAACGTACTCAAGATTTACCTTTTGGAATTGACTCCTGATGAACAAGGTATGGTCAGGGTGGAAAAGGAACCTGGTTTTATTTGCCCATCACATTCCTAAAATGGTTTTAAGTGAAGCAGAAGTCACTGAATTTTCTATATGCAGGGAATTGGATAGGAGTTGAATTTATTGGAACTTGAGGAAAATGACACAGGCATTCTTTTTTTTTTTTTTTGTGCTACGCGGGCCTCTCACTGTTGTGGCCTCTCCCGTTGCGGAGCACAGGCTCCGGACGCGCAGGCTCAGCAGCCATGGCTCACAGGCCCAGCCGCTTGGCGGCATGTGGGATCTTCCCGGACCGGGGCAAGAACCCGTGTCCCCTGCATCGGCAGGCGGATTCTCAACCACTGCGCCACCAGGGAAGCCCAGGCATTCTTTTATGTTTGTTTTTTGTTTTTTTTTGCGGTATGCGGGACTCTCACTGTTGTGGCCTCTCCCGTTGCGGAGCACAGGCTCCGGACGCGCAGGCTCAGCGGCCATGGCTCACGGGCCCAGCCGCTCGGCGGCATGTGGGATCTTCCCCGACCGGGGCACGAACCCGTGTCTCCTATATCGGCAGGCGGACTCTCAACCACTGCGCCACCAGGGAAGCCCAGGCATTCTTTTAAATAGAATTCCATTCATAGGCTTTTCAACTAAATTGGCAGATGTTTATTGGGCATCTGCTATAGTCTAGGCACTGGCCTTGTGTGGGTATTATTATACTTATTGTAGGTATTATTCTTTTTAAAATTTTATTTATTTATTTTTGGCTGTGTTGGGTCTTCGTTGCTGCATGCGGGCTTTCTCTAGTTGCAGGGAGTGGGGGCTACTCTTTGTTGTGGTGCGCAGACTTCCCACTGTGGTGTCTTCTTTTGTTGTGCAGCACAGGCTCTAGGTGCGCGGGCTTCAGTAGTTGTGGCTCGCAGGCTCAGTAGTGGTGGTGCACGGGCTTAGTTGCTCTGTGACATGTGGGATCTTCCCGGACCAGGGCTCGAACTCGTGTCCCCTGCATTGGCAGGCAGATTCTCACCCGTGTGCCACCAGGGAAGCCCTAGGTATTATTCTTAATATTAAGAATAATTATCTCCATCTACGAAAATATGATTGATTAAAATTCATTTTAAAGATGTGTATAGCCAAGTGTTGATCTTACACCAATCACTTTGATTTCCTGAATTCTAGAAATAAACCATCAAGAAGAGACTCTGTACTTCTACCAATTGTAAGAGAAACAGCCCCAAAGAGACAAATTAATAATCTTTCTTTAGGCTCTTTGTCTCCACAGTGCAGTTTGTTCTAAGATTATTTATTTATTCATTCATTTTTCAATAGATATTTGCTGATTACCTACCATGTATTCCAGGCACTGGGCTGTGAAGCTGGTTTATGCTTAAAACTTAGCGAGAAGCACAACTCTTGAAACTCTCTAATATTTTCTTGATCTACTGGGGTCATTTTAAGTAGATACCATTTAATTAATTAATTTATTTATTTTTGTCTTCATCGGGTCTTAGTTGCACTTCTTTGAGGCACGTGGGATCTTTCGTTGCGGTGCGCGGGCTTCTCTCCTCCAGTTGTGGCTTGCAGGCTCCAGGGTGCGTGGGCTCCGTAGTTTGCAGCAGGTGGGCTCTGCACCTGGGAACCCACCAAAATTATTCAGCCTAGTCGATCCTAAACTTGCCAAGCCTGCTTACGCGGCCTTGCCTATCTTCACTGAGGAAGCCGCAATCAAGGCTCTTGCCCACGCTTGCCTGCTGCTCCTCTGCCTGCCGACTGGCCCTGGTGCCCCCGTGTAACCCTCCATGATGGGGCATGCCCCCTCCTCTTGGGAGCTGTGAGTAACAGTCCTTTCCGTGGCAGCGATCTCCTGGCCTGTTGATCCGCCATACCTGACGAAAACCAAAACCCTGGGAGCATTTAACAGGGTAGCCTCTTTAGTTTCCCTGTCTACACTGCCCTGCCCTTTATAAATAGTCCCTTTAGTGAGCACTTCTTTAGTGATCTTATGTGATATGCAGCCTCTCTCCTACTATCACTCTGACTGGTGTACTGTGCATGTTTTCTGGACTTTGAGAGTCAGTAAAAAGCATAGGGAAGACAGCCAGGTCCATATAGCCAGGGGCTTATGTTTTGATGTACATAGACTCGACCCACTGTCCTCCTTTTACTGACCTGGGCAGATAGTTAGTGCCTAGCACAATGCCTGGCACCCATTAAGTGCTCAGTAGATACTTGAATTAATATCTTCCCCTTGATGCCCTGCTCCATGCCACACTGGCTTGAATATATCACACTTAACTGAATGTGATATATTTGTCATAATACTTTAGTGCTGGAAGGAATTTTAGAGAAATTGAACTCTCACTTTTTATCTTACTCCTCTAGTTTACAAATGAATAAATTTAAAGACACAGAAGGGAATGGCCTCAGATAAGAGGTAGAGTTGCGACTGGAATTTCAGTTTCCTGATCAGTATTTTTAATCACTGGTCAGTGGTAGTAATTGAAATAATACTCCTCAAATTTAGTGCAAATAGACTTGTGCTAGGCTCCATGTTAAATTATTCTCATATAAATTTATTTAATCCTCACCCAACCTTCTTAAATACTTACTGGTATTAGCCTTGTCTTACATATGAGACATAGAGAGGTTAAGTACTAATTCAAGGACATCCAGCTAGTAAGTGGCAGACGAGAGTGCAAATCAGGCAATCTGGCTGCAGAGTCTGTGTTATTCACTTTCCTGACCTATAAATTTATATTATGTATCCTTTTCATTTGGCCAGTTTTTCTCTTTTATGCAAGAACTTGACACCAGGATCCTTTTTTTCATGCACAGGGACTTAATAACTTAATATATTACATGTAGACAGCAGGTGCTCAATTATTACTGACCAGTTGTTTGCACAAAATCCTCTGAGCTTTGTTGAATTCTTGGATCCGGTCAGCAATTAGCCCTTATTTGGTGGCCCTTGTTTTTCTGTTGTTAACCACCAGCGCTGAGTAATGTTCACTGACTGAGTGGAAGAAGCCTCCCTGGAGTAGAGGGAAATCCAGCCAGCTGATCCGAGCATATACCCTCTCCCCAGGCTGCGGTCTGCCTTGGAGTCAAATGTGAACATAACTAGAAGGGTTTATTTCCTCTTGCCAGAGACGGAGACTGGCATTTTTACTTGCCTTGTATTACAAAATTTGTTGCAATAAGGTAGTTTAATTAGCACAGCAGTTTGAGGTTTTAGTAGTTACTGTATTTAAGCAATTTCTCTGGCACTCCTGCTGTTTTATGAGGCTATAATTTGGCTCCCAAATGGAGAAACAATAAGGCCAAATAAAGCAAAAAGATGGCAGTGTTATTCTGGAGGTTAAGCTCCTGTTCAGCCCGAGGCAAGGTACCAGTGAAGCAGGGCAGCCATCTTTGCTGCCTCCAGCAAAGATGCCCTTGCTGCCTTGGAGCTTCCTCCAAGGACACTCTAATTGTTCAGTGTGTTTCATTGGGTCATTCGCTAAGAATTACATTGTGCAGCCACTGCCTTCAAAGCTCAGAGATGATAAGGGGACTTGCTAGGAATTGAATCCAGGTCGGTTTGTCTCTATATAACCAAACAAGGCACAAATGTCAGCAATGATGCAAATGTAGGAACCGTATGGTGTCCATGCTTGTAATAGTAAAGTGAAGATGAAGTTAAAACTTAAAGTATCTTCCAAGTAATAGATGATAAAGGAATGCTGGTTCTCTTCCTCCTCTGCTGCTTTGAGCTTCTGAATGCCTCTCCTTCAATATTCTAGGTTATATTGGATTTGACAAAATGCGGCTTCCGTGCCCCTAGCACTTTTCTTAGGTTCTACTTTATCCTCATTTTCCAACCAAGACATCTAATGGCCTCAAACTTCACTTCTCCACGAACTCCACATATTCCACTGCATCTGTGAAAAGGGTCTTTTTCCTTTTGGTAATTTGTGTTGTGTTAGGCAAATTTCTAAGATGTCCTCCAATGATCCCCACCTCCTGGTTCTTATTTCCTTTTATAATCTCCTTTCCTTGAGTGTGGACTGGATATAGTGACTTGTTTTAACCAACAGAATCTGGCAAAGGTGATGAGATGTCATTTCTGTGATTAGTTTACAGAAGATTGTGACTTTCATCTTGTTAGTAGGCTCTCTATTACCTTTTCGTCTTATACTTCAATGAAGCAAGCTGCCATGTTGGAGAAATCCACATGGCAAGGAATTGAGGTGGCTTCTAGCCAGTAGTCCTTGAGGAACTCAGTCCTGCCAACTGCCATGTGAGTGATTTTGGGCGATGAGCCTGCTCTAGTTTAACCTTTAGATTACCACAGCTCAGTGGGCACTGATTGCAGCCTATGAGAGACTCTGAAGTGGAGGACCAGCTATGCTGTGTCCAGATTCCTGATCCACATAAACTCTGAGATGATACATGTGTGTTGTCTTAGCCCCTCAGTTTTGGGGATAATTGCTTATACAGCAATAAAAAACAAATACATGCATTTTTAAAATAGGAGACAAAAAATGTGTTAAAGGAGTCAATTTCTAATATTTAAATCTTAAAAAAATTGAGATATAAATGACATATAACATTGTGTAAGTTTAAGATGTAGAATGTATTCACTTGATACATTTATACTAATATTTAAATCTTTAGGCATTAGCCGGCCATGTAGAAAAGTGGTTTTATTTTTTTTGTTTGTTTGTGTTTTGCTACTACATGCTTTCAAAGAAGCCATACAGTTTTACTCTGAACCTCAATTAAGTTTCCACATTCCCGAATCTAACTCTGCTTTCCTGATCCACTGACTTTTCTTTGAATCAGGAGTGTCTTTGAGGATGGTCAGTATAACTAAAAGGCATACAAGACAGAGAAATCTTATAATTTCAGTTCACTAACATACATTAAAAATAATCTTGATGTCCATGATGGTCATAAAACCAGATATTTCTTTTCCTTTATGACTAATTCACTTGGAAGCCACATAATAATCAGATGGTTCATTCACTGATTCACTTACTTGACAAATATTTGTTGAACACTGAGCAAGGCGGGGGGTATATAGTGGTGAACTGAACAGGTTGTATCTCAGCTCTGATGGAGCTTATACTGTAGGTTGCCTTGATAAGTCTGGAATTCAAGTATGAGGAAGTGATATGATCTTACTAATAGTCCCATGGGCAAGCTAGGTTCAGGTACTATTCTACAGTGAGAGTTGTCTTAACTGAGGGGCCCGATACTTGAAGTCATTGGCCAAGGCTTCATCTCTTCTGTGTTGTACTTGCTGAACCTCTATATCATTTTACCTTTCTGTATGTATTTTCTTATCTTCTGTGGAAACTTTTGTATTTCCTCAGATATGCTATTATTGTCAATGCCGTAGCTTGCATTCATTCATTTGAGAAATATTCATTGAGTATGTACTAAGGTTCAACACTGTTCTTGGTAGAGAGGGATGTAGCAGTAAACAAGACAGATAATATCCTCCCCTTGTGGAATTTACATTTGCAGTGGGTTAAATATGCTTTAATGTGGTAATTTTGCCCAATTTTGTCCACAGACTTCTTGTATCAGTCAGGGTCTAGGTAGGAAAGGGATAGCACACTAAAATTGGATTATTTGAGAAAAGTTTGGTGAAGGGACTATTAGCAGAAGTTTGGAAAGGTTTAGATCAGTTGTCCTCAACTGGAGGTGATTTTTGTCCTCTAGGGGACATTTGGAAATGTCTGAATACATTTTTGGCTGTCACAGCTGGGAGGTAGGGTGTTACTGGCATCTAATGGGCAAAGGTTGGGGATACTGCTAAACAGGACAGCCTCCCACAATTTTCTGCCCTAATGTTAATAGTACTAAAGTTGACAACCCTTGATTTAAAGAAATCAGCAAGGGATATTACAGTACACTGAGGCTACCAACTGGAGATCCCTTATCACTCTTAGGACTGGAGGGGCAAATGGAGGGAAGAGTTACCAGAATCAGGAGAGGGCTGCTTGGCAGGAGCTGTGACCTTCAGTAAAGCGGTAGCAAATCTGGTGCAGAGAAAAAGCCAGCGTAATAAATACCTTTACCTCACTCTCCTGCTGCCCTCTGATCTCTTGTTAGTTGATTCATCAAGGGAGCTTACTGATAAAGTTTATTCAGGTTGACCTCACAGGGAATAGGATAGGGTAGAGAAAGGTAGAGACTAGATCAGGAGGGGTGAGTGGAAGAAAGCTAGCAGAATGCTCCATTTGGGTGTCTGAATTTAGATAATGCTTCTGTTAGTTACTTACAAATTTTTGTTTAGGAAGATGCTAACCACCCCCATGAAATATAAATTTCATAAGCCAATTTTGTTTTTTGTACTTCCATGTTTTTATTTCTGAGTGCCAGTGGTGGACTTTTGGATCATCTCAGGTGTGGGTACAAATGCAGTGGGAGTTTGGGATTTTAAGGTATCTATTAGAAGGGTGGTTAGGATGTGAGAGGGCGCAGCAAAGACAGAAAAAGAAGTGGACAAGAGCCACAGATGGCCTGCTCCAAAATTTAGCTCTGGGCTGGACCTAGTCCTCCGTATTATAAGGGTAAGCCAGCTAGTTTAATTCTTGTTGATCTGGCATAGGAGAGAGGTAGGGATGTCTGGGGTTAAATTAGACCAGACTCTCAAAGAATGGACCTGATACCAGCTGTCTATAGGAATCAAGAGGTAGGCACAGAAGTTTAGATGTTGGGCAAAGAGGTAGATTTATTTTTTACTTTGTGTTTCAGATTTAAGGTCATCTTGCCTATCTCTCTTCCAAGACTGGTTAGGTTCCCTGACATGTGTTTACTTGCAGGTATTATATACTATGATACATGTTTTCATTTATCTTTTTGAGGGCAGGGATCATCCATGAGCCTTTGACCATTGATTGTATCCTCAGTGAATGGAAATTGTAAATACTGTAGTCAATATATATTTGTTGAATGAATGGATAGAGGTATATCTGAGCCCGTTTCAAAACTAGGGAGAATGATGCAGGCCATTTATCTACCCTTTTTCTCAGTGTGTATGAATGTCATTTTTGCTTGTTCAGCATCTAGCACTTTCTTCCTATTAGTAGGATGGTTATTCCTGACATTGCCTGTCCCCTTTTTCTTTGGAAGCAAAGGAGGTCAGGTCCTTCCTCTATGCATGTCCTCTATGCCAGGGGCAGGCATGTGCTCCAAGTACTGTTAGATCTAGGGACATTGAGCCTTGAGTGAGGGACCTGCAGATGGAGGGACATTGGAAGACCAGATTCATTGTGGTAGCAGGTGTGTCCTGTGCACTGACTTGTACCCATTGTGTGACTCTTGCCAGGGCATCCTGCTGTGAAGCCTGTAGCAGTATTGGTTCCTGCCTGGTTTTCAGGCCTGGACCTTAGAATCTCTAATTGACCCTTTCAATAAATTCCTTTACTTAAATGTTTAAAAGTGTCAGTTTCTTAAGTGTCAGTTTCTGCCACTTGCAACAAGAGCCCTTCCTAGTATGTGTTGGGAAAAACTTGAGGATGTGTGGGAGGATATTGAATGTATTATTTCCATGGGATGGTAAGGATCACATAACTGATCTAATTTCCTTCCATAGATTCTGGAGAAGATTTAATTCTTAGGTTGAATAGAGGAGGAGAGTTAGAGGATTGGGTGCCTTGGTATATCAGGCACCATATAAAAGCTCTGTAGTCTATGTCAACCATTCTAGCTCAGTAAGGTATTATTTCCATTTTTCTGTTGGGAAAACTGAGAGTCACTGAAAGCAAATATGTTACTCAAGTTATCACAGACAATAGGTGTTAGAACAACAGATTTCAAACCAGGAAGCCTGTGCAAACTCCTCCCCTTGTATCATTCCAGGTGGACAGTCAGCTGCTCCTCCCTCCTGTGTCCAACAAGTCCTAGGTGAGACTGGGAGCCCTTTGGCCTCGTGCGTGTCTTTGTGCGCCCTTATAAGCTTTAGCAGACTTAGTAGTAAGACTTAGAAGTAGCAGAATTAGCCTCCATTCCCTTATTCTAATATGTAGCTATTTAAAAATTGTCATTCTTGGGCTTCCCTGGTGGTGCAGTGGTTGAGAGTCCACCTGCCGATGCAGGGGACATGGGTTCGTGCCCCGGTCCGGGAGGATCCCACGTGCCGCGGAGCGGCTGGGCCCGTGAGCCATGGCCGCTGAGCCTGCGCGTCCGGAACCTGTGCTCCGCAACGGGAGAGGCCACAACAGTGAGAGGCCTGTGTACCGCAAAAAAAAAAAAAAAATTGTCATTCTGTGATAATGCCCTGTAGGTTTGCTGTGTCTTTTCTTCCCACTGTTGGTGGTGGTTAGTAATCCTCAAATAAATAAAAGATCATTTAGGATGAAAGAGGCATTTAAGACCCAGTTATCAAAGGTGCTCCGTGGTGGTGGTAATATTTCCTGGCTGAAACTTGGTCTCAGAGGAATGGCAGGTAACTGGATAAAACAGGATATTTTGTTGCCAGTGTTTTGACACTTTATAACTGTTAGCTTTTGTGTAACTTTTTCTTCCTGAGAAAACGAAGATTTCTGATCTTTGTCAGTAATATTTGATGAAGGTTAATGGTACCAATTTCCATTTCTAGTAAAAAAAAACTAAATTGGAAATTTTTTGGCACTGGTAGAATTATATATTTTGTTATCTTAAAAAAGAACCCCCCCCAAATTTCAGCTTTTGACAGCTGTCATGAGACATTTGCTGCCATCAGCAATATAACCACACGATGTTGTATTTATTTTACTTAAC
Organism: Physeter macrocephalus; assembly: GCF_002837175.3. Lineage (NCBI taxonomy): Eukaryota > Metazoa > Chordata > Mammalia > Artiodactyla > Physeteridae > Physeter > Physeter macrocephalus. Next base: position 94,011,279 of record NC_041229.1, on the reverse strand, counting down.
AAACATTTGCATAGTGTTTATTATGTGCCAGGGCCTCTTCTCTGTTTATGCATTTACATTTGTTGACTCTTAATCTTCCCAACAACTTTATGAGTTGGGACCTATTATTATACCCATTTTACATGGGAAGAAAAATTGAGGCACAAAGAAATGAAATAATGTGCCGCAGGTCACATATCTCCTAATTGGCAGAGCCAGGACTCACACCCAGTCAGTTTGTCTCCCGAGCTTATACTGCTAACACCGTCCTTGGTTGCCTCTCTGATGTGCCAAGAAATGATACAACACAAACTCCCTATAGCCAGAGGGATCTCTTCTTACATTACCAGAGCTGACCAACCAGATCATTCCTTTCATCTTGATTAGGAGTCCCAGTTCGTGCTTAGCTGCTCTTGGTTGGTATGCTGTTTTCAAAGTTACCTGAAGTATAAGGACAATTTGAATGAGTGAGCTCAGACACTGCAGACATTCTCAACTGCAGAGCTTGATGTTCTAGTAAAGTTAAATAATGAGTTCCATAGATGTCAGAATTGATGGGAAATTGGTTATGATCTAAAACAGGGCATGGAAGAATTGGTCACTATAAAAGTCTCTCTGGTTTATTGATTTGACATGACTGAAAGGTGAGCAAAATATATAATCATCGCAGAGTCTGTTGAATTACAGTCAGAATGGCTGACAATAAAATGGTTGACTCAAAGAGGTAATGTGTAAACTACCTTGAGTCTAAGGAGGGAGGTGATGAGTTGACAATGAGATTTGGCGGGACTGGAGTATAGGTTGTGGATATAGTAGGGAGAATGGCGAAAGATGAGGCTGAAAAGTGCAGTGAGGGAGGGTGAGTTAGGGTGGATTTTAGCTTATGGGAAATTGGGAGCCACTGAAGTATCTTAAAGAGAAAGTGACATAATTAAGTATGGATTTTAAGGCATCCCTTCAGAACCAGTGTTGGGGATTGATGATTTTCTAGAGCCAGAAAATCAGTTGTTCTTTTCTACACTCTGGTTTATTTTGTGACTGCACCTGGCTTGGTTTGCCCTTAAGAATCCTCTGGATAAAGATGGTAGATCCTAATCAGCCCTGCCTTCCACATTCCAGAAGGCCTCAGGTAATGCTGTTTGGAGGAATTCAGTATCTGAACAATGGTCAATTTTTATCGATGTGATAATTTTCTGCCATTACAAAGCAATGTCTGTCGACCTTTGGGACTCACAGATGTGGTAAATCAGATTTGTTTGGAACCCCAAAATGCCGGGAGCCTGCCACAGAAATAATGAAGGGTCATTTATCCTGCTGAGAGCCTCCTTAAAGGGAATCAATAACCTCATTGTAAAGAAAAATTGCATTATTTCTGTGAGGCCCCTTTCCAGGTGAATAATGCTCTGTGGGTGTTTTTTAGCTGCCATTTATAGAATACTTCCTCATGACAGGCCCTGACTACATGCTGATAGATGGGAGCTCATTTTATTTAAGATGGGTTTTATTGCTCCCATTTTAAGATGAGGATATTGAGGCCAGCAAATTTAACAATTTGCCCATTATCACACAGTTAGTAAATGGTAGGGGATTTGAACCTGGGTTTATCAGACACAAAAGACCTTACACTTTACTGGTGGGTGGGTGTGTGTGTGTGTGTGTGTGTGTGTGCGCGCGTGTGTGTGTTTGTAAGTATCTGTGTGCATATGGTCAGAAAAGGCTTCAGAGCAAATCATGAGTCAATACCAGACAACACTGGTAAAAACTATCGTGCCCACAAGGAAGCTGTCATATTTCCTAAGGTGGCAGGCTTTAGCAGGCTTAAAGGAGGTAAATAACTTGCTTTGGAGTGATCATTTGAATTGCGTATTGGGAGTAATTATTTGAAGAGTCAAATGTAATGAATTTAATTGATTATATGACATGATTTTGAAGCAGGTCAGAGTGATTGAGTCCCTCTAACCCTCAGCATTGACATATAAAAGTATCTAACACTTAAATGGTGCTTATTATGTGCCAGGCATTATTCTAAGTGCTTGGCATTTTTAAATGAACTCTTTTAATCCTTACAACACTCTTTGAAGTAAGCACTATTATTAAGCATCCTCATTTTACAGATGAGAAAACAGTCACAAGAGATGAAATAACTTGCCCAAGGTCATAAAATTAAGTGGCAGAGGTGAGATTCAAACCAGTGCAGTTTGGCCTCAAATCTGTGCTCTGTGCTGCCTCTGTTTATCATTCCCCCTCTCCCCCAAATCAGCACATCTAAGGGGCCCCCTTATCCTCTCTAGAACAAGGCCACAATCTTGAGCAGATCCATAAAGACTGGCTATAGGTACCTATCTCTAAGATGGTTCTTCTGCTGTTTTCTCTTTAACAGCCAAGAGATTAGCCCGATGTCCCCTGGAGCCCGGGACTTCCTAGGCACGTAGTTGCTGTGGAGGATTCCTGACACCCAGGGGGTGGGCCATCTTTCTGCCTTCATTTCTTTTCACCAACCTGGATTCCAGATCTAGGTTGATGGTAATAAATTCGAAGTGACTTACTGGCCATTCCTTTGCAGTGACTAATGTGTTTAATGGATGGAGAAGATCTGGTGGCTAAAATGGAGTGCCCACTGGGGATTTAAACTGTACTTTACCCACAGATCACAGGTGGAATTTGAGGTGACCCTGGTATACCTTGTCTTCCATTAGAATATAAGTCACTGGAGGGCAGGGATGGCATCTGCATTGCATTTGTGTGTCTATGTCTCAAGCATAGTGCTCGGCTCATAGTAGATATTTTATACATTACTTATTTGATCCATCAGACTTTTGCTGGTCCTTTAAAACCCAGAACATCATCATTCTCTGTAGGTTTTCCTGATCTCTCATACTTCTACTCCATCTTTGCAGAACTAATTGCTCCTTCATCTAGGTTCTCAACACTATGAGACTTTCGGCAAATTGTATTACTTGTCTTTGTCTTAGTATCTTTACCTATAAGTTGGGGATAAAAGTACTCTTTATCTCTCATGGTTGTGAACATTTTAATGAAATTATATGAAAAGTATTTTGTTAACTTTAGCATGATACAGAAATGATAATAATTTTTTTTTTTTTTTTTTTTTTTTTTTTTTTGTGGTATGCGGGCCTCCCTCTGTTGTGGCCTCTCCCGTCGCGGAGCACAGGCTCCGGACGCGCAGGCTCAGCGGCCATGGCTCACGGGCCCAGCCGCTCCGCGGCATGTGGGATCCTCCCAGACCAGGGCGCGAACCCGGTTCCCCTGCATCGGCAGGCGGACGCGCAACCACTGCGCCACCAGGGAAGCCCGATAATAATTTTTATCTATTAAATAGTGAGTTTCCTAAGGGATAGGGACCATTATTTTACATTTCTGTATCTACATATCTTTGCCTTAAATAACTCTAAAAGAGACTTACAAGTTGAAGGTATAAGTAATTTGATTATTTTGAGGGAAATAATGGCGCAAAGACTCTGTGGTTCTAGAGACATTTTAATGATTCCTCAGTAATCTTTCTATCAGCTGAGAAATATAAGTAGCCTAAGAATTAGACTCTGAAAAGGTTAATCATAAAGTAAGTGCTTCTGTTCTCACATCGCCAAGTCAGATCAATATACACTTTCTCTTGGCTAATTCTGAGGGCTGGTTAATTTAGTGACACTAATGCTTTCAATAACAATCCTAACGTTGAGGTTCCCAGACCCCCTACTGAGGAAGGCAGAGACCTAAGAAATCATTTACCGCTCCAGGTGAGACCTGTAACATTCTTGGCCATGTAATTAGGGAATTTGCATATTAATTCTCAAACTGGGGGATTATTGTAGGCTGCAGAAATGATGTCTGATCTGGAGGAAGGGGCCTGAAGAAGGAAGAAGCTGTGTGCCTATTTCCTTTGTTGGTTGAATCTCTTAGAAACTGCCCTGAGGTCATTCTGAAAAAATTCCATTCTCATCGTTCATGCCTTGACCTCTTTGCCTCACATTTAAGCAGGACACACACACCAGTTTGGTGGAATAGCCTTTGTTAATAATACTGATAATGGCTACCATTGTTTAGAACAACTGGGATCATTTAAAAAGGCTTGCATTAACCCTTGGGCTTGCTCTCAGCATGCATGGCTGATCTTTAGAATTTTGGTCTGACTCTTCCCATCAGACGAAATAACAGGAGAAAGATTGAAGATGGGAAATAAGCATCGTGCTAGCTTTAATTACACAAGCTACATATTGTCTCTGCAGAATTTCAACTTGTGAAAGTTTTGTAAGCAATTTTATGTGACGATTCTTTAAGCAGATCAGCCCAGTTTAGCAGAGGAATGTATTGGATGAGGGAGAAAATATTCTAAAACTTTTCAGTGTACCTGAGGTTGTAGACCTTTGGGTTATCTTCTCCCAGCACCACTATAATCAGAGAAGTAGGTATTAACTTTCATTAACAGGGGCTCAGAGGTAAAGAGACTTATCCAGCATCCCATGGCTGGTAAACCAGGCTTGGAACACAGGTCCATCTCTGATCTTTTCCACTAGGCTCTGTTGGGAGCTTGGAGTTCTGGGAGGTACATTAAGCTCCTCCCCTCTCACTACTTTTCCTTCCAACCTAGTGGATGTGGAAAGATGGGAAGGGCTCAGAGTGGAGAAATAGCAGACCCATCCTGCCCAGCATCTGAGTGCTTAAGACCAGTGGAGGGCTGTTTCATCTGTGGGTAACTGTAGACCGGTGTCAATTCAGATGATGTTCAGATGAAGTGTCAGTACAGTTAGGAGTTTTTGCTCTCTGATGCTGTGCACTTCCAAGCACAGGTTCTGCCTCTGGGTTCATAGTTGCCTTTCTTTCATGACTCCCCATCACAGGGAAGCTGGAGTGCATAAACACTGCAAGTGTCATTTCACAGGCATTAGCTGTGTGTTTGGAGAATTAATTTATGTCCTCTAAAGGGGTATTGATTTGAGTTAGGTGATTAAAAGCACTCGATAAAGAACCTGCTCCCTCTATTCACCTGTGTTCCATTGATTATGGAAAGGGGCATACCAGTCTTTTCTCATCAAACAACTGTTCCTTTGCCTAAACCCCTCTTCTGTTCTGCTGCTCTAGGACATTCAGTTAGGCTCAGAGGCAGAATTCTTTGTCTCCTGAGTAGATGTGGAAAGGACGAGCAGTAGTGCTGGGTGCTCTGGAAAGCCGAAAGAAGAAATGGCTTCACCTTTTAACTAGCTGTATAAGTTTGGAAAATAATAATTCCAGCCCCCGTCGTCTTCCTCCTCTCTCTCATCTAATCATTTTCCGATTCTACATCCAAAATGTTTTCCAGATTGACCCTCTTTCCTTCCCTGCTTCTGCTGCTGTCCTGGTTCAGGTCCCGATTGTCCTGCCTGAACTACTGCCATAGCCCCTTAACTGACCCTCCCACCTCCAGTGTCCCCACCCCTCCGCTCTCTCCTCCACCCTGCCACCGGGTGTCTTTCCAAAATCAAATTCTGGTGATATCTGGGATAACTCTTGCTCCTCTGTTTGAAATCTATCAGTCTCCTCATTGCCAACAGGATGAATTCTGAACTTATCAATAAGGTCCAGAAGGCTTTTCATAACCTGAACTTCACTTATAGGACCGATTTTGTCCTCAGCCACCCTCACACATACTGGGTTCTAGTCATACTGTAAGGTGTGTCATTTACTGAAGAGACCATTTACTCTGGTACTTCTGCATCTTTATCTTTTCTCTGGGAAACTCATATTTATCTTTAAATTCCACCTCAGACACTCAAACGTAAAGCCTTTGCTGGTTCTCTCAGCTCAAGAAGCATCAGACTCCCTCATTTGTCCCCCTTCTCACATAGTATTTTGGATGGATCTTTACTTAGCAGTTTTAACATTGTCTTTTTAGTACTTTTTTTTTTTCCTGAAATGTTAGTTCCTTGAGGACAGAAATCATGACTTATTCATTCTGGTATTTCCAGAGTCTGCTGGAGAGTCTAATGCATATTAAATGATAAACTAGAGTATTTTTTAGTAAAAATTTGCCTTCATTGTTTCCTTCTGCGGGGGAGGTGGTATATACTTTTTTTGCCTCACTGACTTTGAGCTTGACAGTGTGACTTCCTTAGCCAGTAGAATGTGAGCAGACATGATGTAAGCAGAGATTTTAAATGTGCCTGGATGGCTTTGCTTGTCTTCTTTTGCTCCTGTAATCCACTGGAGCTACTGGTCCAAGGCAACTGGAGGCACACATGGAGCAGAATTGAACAAGATCAAAAGCTTGACCCAGCTCAGCCAGTTTGAGGATCTGTGAGCAAGAAATAAGTGCTGTTGCTTTAAGTCATTGGGTTTCAAGGTAGATTGTCACTCAGTATTATTACAGGGATGGCTGACTACTACAGGTACTCAAATGTTTGAACTAATACATGGATGAGTAATACAGAGTTAAATAGGATGATGCTATGGTCTGAATGTTTGTGTCCTCTCCAGAATCATATGTTGAAATTCTAAACCCCAGAGATGATGGTGGAGCCCTCATGAATGGGATTAGTGCCTTATAAAAGAGGCCCCACAGAATCCCTAGTGCCTCCCACCATGTGAGGACGCAGCTAGAAGGCACCAGCTATGAACTAGGAAAAGAGCCCGTATCAAAGTGTGACCATGCCGGTGCCTTGATCCTGGACTTGACAGCCTCCAGAACTGTGAAAAAGAAATGTTTATTGTTACCCATCTGTGGTATTTTGTTGTAGTAGCCCAAACAGACTAAGAAAGATGAGTTAAAAGGATGAGAGAGTAAGAGCTCAAAAGTTATGAGTTGAATCCCTGTGCATTTATTTCTTGGGAAAGCATGACATTAGGAACCTCATGATAACTCATCATCCATGGGATGTTCAGGATGGGATTATTTGAAGTTGTGGTAGTATCGTGGACTTTAGTGAAAGACATTTCATCTTAGTTTTATATTTTATAAGCCAGGCATGGAGGCTGAAGCTTGCAATTTTTAAAACTCGTAAGATAGAAATTAAGTTTCTCACTTGAATATTTATCATGGAAAACATAATCAGAAGGCAAATCTTCTGGGAAGAAAGTCACATAATGAATTCCAAATCTTAATAGAAATTATTATTGGGGATTGTAAACTTTTTCAGATTAACCATACCACTGTTCCTCTTCATTAGTGTGGATAATTAAAAGCTAACAGTGTATCATTTCTTGATATATATGGATATTGCTGTACAAATGGTGTGATTGGTATAGTCTATGACTAGTTATTTTCTTCAGTTAGGGCATTCAGTTAATGAGTTCAGCACTAGAGTACCGAGACGTAAATGGATCTGTTAAGTCTTCATAGTCTCAAATGCATGCCAGTGAAAACGTGTGACTGAACAAACGTAGCACTTATTTTATCTACAGAAATCATGTAGCATCTAACACATAGTAGGAATTAAGTGTTCATATGAAAGAGAGATTCAAATTATATAGAATAAGAGAAATGAAGGATGGAGAACTGAATCGGCACTTGCATGTGGGGTAGTTCTTGAGTTCACAGGCCTTTTATTCCTGGCAGTGAGTCTGGAAGGAGAAATTAGGTTTGACCAGCCACCCTGGGAGAACTCATGATGTAGTGAGGTGACTAATGAATCACAATCTATCCTTCATTGTGTTTCCTGCCTCAGAGGACCCAGGGTTCTTGAACCCTGCAGGGTTACGTTCTTAATTTTTGAATTCAGGGTCAGAAATTAAGTTGCCTGCTTGAATATTAATCTTTCAAATGAGAAAAATGTCACAAGTTGTTGATTTGATTTGGATTAATAGGGTCATGTTTGTATTTTGAGTAGAGAAAATTGCATGCTTGAAGGTGTAAATTTGTTCTTTCTGTTCTTAGCTTGTTGAGATATTGTGACATTAGGAACTGGGCTAGTGTATCATTTGACCTGTTGACCTCCAATTCTCACTATGAGGCTATTGCATCTCCTCTAGAGTTGGTCTGCTCTTAATTTAGGGCATAAAAGTTGTCATATGGTACTACTAAGATGTTTCCTCCATAACAGTTGCTCCTGTGGCTCTTTTTTCTCTGTCCACCTAGCCCATCTCCCCAGTAACCCTGAGCAGCTCTTTGGTCACTGGAAACTCCATTAGAAACTTCAAGAAAACTTTACTGAAGTCTGGGGAAGATGGTGCCTTTGGTAAAATAGGATTTCTTCCACTTGAGAGCCTAGTACTTATCCCATTCCATTAAGATACTCCCCCAAAGCATAATCTCCACAGAGCGTTTAAGTTTCCACTCCTTAACAGCTTCAGAATATGTACATCATTCAAATCAAGTGCTGGACAGAGCTGCATTCACATATGACTTAGTAATTACCTAAAACATTGGCTGTAATACAGAGAAGATTATTATGCGACAGCACAACTGGATTCTGTAATGTCTCTCTAATAGGAACTCTGTTCCTCATCTGCTTTCCTGGGTTGCTGTAAACAGGATAGACCTGGCGTATAGTATAGATTGTAAGAAAATGGCCCCAATAAGGCATCATACAACAAACATGTTCAAATGCTGAGTTACAGAGGCTGAAGATAGAGCCTCTTGGAAAAAAGTTAATTCTTCATCCTTGGGCAATTAGTCAGGGAAAGAATCTAGAGAAATCTGAGCTGATGGAAGAAGGAGTTAGCTTCTTACATCTCATTACAGAAATTCTTTGATATCTTCTTTTTTTTTGGCACTGTTGGAGGCCGGATACCATTCTCTTAGTATATACAGAACATCAAAAGAGAGCAAACAGCTCTTCCACTGGCTTAGGGTATTTATAATAAGAGATCTGGAGAAATGAACTAAAATAAATACCTATGCAATTGTTATTAATGCATGAGGACCATAAATTCCTTTTTAAGTCTTTTATTGTCAATTTCAGCATAAGTTTTGGTTTGTCTGAAGCACTTTGAAGTCTGGTTATACTAATAATTGTTCTGTTGCTAAATGCATTATCCCTCTCCTTCCAGATTTCATGAATTTTAGAATCACTCCTGACTGGTTGGAGGAGGCAATTAACAGTTTCCTTTTGAGCCTGAATGGTGGTGGTGAGGATAATGCTGTCATTGCCTTTGAATAACCTTTTTTTTTTTTGGCGTTATGTGGGCCTCTCACTGTCGTGGCCTCTCCCGTCACGGAGCACAGGCTCCGGACGCGCAGGCTCAGCAGCCATGGCTCACGGGCCCAGCCGCTCCACGGCATGTGGGATCTTCCGAATGGTGGTGGTGAGGATAATGCTGTCATTGCCTTTGAATAACCTTTTTTTTTTTTTGGCGGTATGTGGGCCTCTCACTGTCGTGGCCTCTCCCGTCACGGAGCACAGGCTCCGGACGCGCAGGCTCAGCAGCCATGGCTCACGGGCCCAGCCGCTCCACGGCACGTGGGATCTTCCCGGACCGGGGCACGAACCCGTGTCCCCTGCATCGGCAGGCGGACTCTCAACCATTGCGCCACCAGGGAAGCCCTGAATGACCATTTTGATGTATAAATTTCAGTCTTCCAAGTAGAGACAGCTAGGCATGTCTCTTTGGTATCTTGTTCTGTTTTCATATGAATCCAGATCCTCACACATAACCACTCCTTTGAGAACAAGTTTCTTCATATCACAAACTTCGTGTTTGCTTTTTTCTCATTTTTGCGTTATAGAAAAACCAGTCTCTATTTGCACATCCATATTCATAGCAACATTATTCACAATAACCCAAAGGTGAAAGCAACCCAACTATCCACTGACAGATGAATGGATAAAGAAAATGTGGCATATACTTATGATGTAATATTATGCAACCTTAAAAAGGAAGGAAATCCTGTCACATGCTACAGCATGGATGAACCTCGAGGACATTATGATAAACAAAATAAGCCAGTCACAAAAGAACACATACTGTTCTTTTACTCATACTGATATAAATCCATTTATATGAAGTATCTAAAGTAGTCAAAATCATAGGAACAGAAAGTGGAAAGGTGGTTGCCAAGGGCAGGGGATGAGTGTTTAATAGGTATAGAGTTTTACTTTTTAAGATGAAAAAGTTTTAGAAATCTATTGCATAACAATGTAAATATACTTAACACCACTGAATTGTACACCTAAAAGTGGTTAAGATAGCAAATATAAATAACCCTTGAAATCCCTCCCCTTGATTTCCCTGCTGCACATGGCTGAATTGGTACAGTCCTTGTTCATAACATTCATCTGGATCTTCACCCATCTTCTGTTGAATCTCGCCTCCTTTAATTACACCATCCTCTTTGCAACCTTAGTGATGTCAGCTGTTCACTGCCAGGACACTCTTCTTCCTTTCCCTCCGTCTTAAGTGGCTGCCCCAGCCTTCCTTGCCAATACCTCCAGCCAGTGTATAGATTATTTTACCTCTACCAAAAAATGCATTTGTCATTTAGAAAAAGGATAAACAAAAGGAAGAAAAATTTTAAAAATGGATTCACAGTTCAGAAATGACCACCGTTAGTAAAAGTGGGATCACACTCATCTCCCGCCCTGTAAATTGTATGTTACTATTCAGCAGCATTTCAGGACCATCTTCCCACATGGCTTACTTTTCTGCTTTATCAGGTTTGGCCTTCTCCATTCCAGGGGGATCTCTGCATTTGTTTGACCATACCTTTGACCTCCTCCGCATCACATCACAGTCCATCTTCTTTCCCCTCATCACAACCTTCTGTCGTTTCCTTTGCCTCATCATCTCACTCCTGCATGTCCCACTTAATCTGAGCAAAGAGAAAGAAGGCTGGGCTTGCTGCCTTATCAGGGCCTCCTTCACTGGGCACAAGGTCTCAGCGGCAGCATCGGGATATGACATGGCTTCCCCCTCTGCATTCCCAGGTGTGAGTTTAGTTCAAACCCTGGTAATGTGGGTAGTGGTTATGCACGTAGACTCTGGATCAGATATCTCAGACTGAGTTCCAGCTTTTCCATTCAACAGACATTTCAGTGTCCTCGTCTGCTCTTTGGTTGCTGTAAATGACAAACACATTAACACCCAGAAAGCACTTGAAACAGGGCCCAGCATACAGCAAGCACTTAGAACATTGTTAGCTAATATTTTTATTTAAATAGAGATTTAGAGTTGATTATGATTCCTTAACACCACTCAGATCTGTATGTTACACCCTCACTGACATTACCTTAGTTCAGATGCCTTGTCCCCACAGCAGCCTCATAACTGCTCCTGTCTGCACTGTTTATGCCTCTGCTGCGTCCTTCATACTGCAGTCAGAGTGAGCTTTCTACAGTACAGATCTAATTAGGATCCTCCTCGGGCTGAGACCCTTCAGTGGAACGCACTTCTACTTTTTCTCCGAGGCCCCGTGAATAGACAGCTACACATCTTCAAGACGCAGAGGAAGCTCTCACCCTCTCCGGAAGGCTCCCCAGAACCTCTCCCTTCCCCCGCCGAAGCCTGGGTTAAGTGCCCACCCAGGTGCTCGATAGCATCCTGTGCTTGCCTCTTCCACGGCAGGTACTGCATTGTATTGTGATGTCCGCGTTTGTCCTGCCCCCCAACCCCGGCAATCTGCAAACTTCCTGACAGCAAAAGACAGTTAGTTGTTTTCCATCCTTAGCATCTGGTATAGCAGTTGGACTGTGATGTTTGATAAGAATTAAGTTCATTTCTCAGATTCTTTTTTTTTTTTTCCATTTGGCTGATCTTACTTGTTACATGTTGACTTTTGATAATTTCAGTCTCAGAGGGTGGATTTTTGTGGACCACCTTGTCCCCACATTCTACTCCACGGTCCCTCTTTTCTGCTGCCTTTATGTTCAGAACCTTCCATCTTTTCCCTTTGTTCTCTTCTCTTAAAGTACTCTGTCTCCTTCCCTATAATTATACTTATCACCCTCTAGGCAGAGATTAGCGAATTGTTCCAGTATTTCCCTTGGGGTTGTGAGCAGCTTGTGAGCAGGGACATTGCTTCTCGGCCTCCTATCTTCTATAGCGCCTGGGTTTACAAGGATTTTGGTAAGTAGTAGTCAACTTAAATCCAAAGCTTTGAGGAGGGAGGTCAAAGAAACACATTTTTTAGGACTCCCCTCTCTGGAAGCCCTTTATTAATGCAGTAGTGAAATCGGCAATTGTAGGAGAAATCTTATATAGAAAAAGTGCCGGGAAGACGTTGACCCTTTGGGTAGAACTGAGGGAGGTAACTTCCTTCCCATGTAGACCTTTGTTTAAGTTTTAAAGCTGGTAAGTATTCTGTGTGACTTTTTGTAGACTGGGGAGGTAGAAACTGGACTGTGTCTAAGGTCTAGGTAAAGCTCAAATGTGTAATGAATGTTTAATATATATTTTGGTGTTACATGAGGATGATGAGAGTTGGTTCTGGAGGACAGCTTCTCTTCTAGATTCTTCTTCTGTAAAATGGATATAATAATAGTCCCTACCGCATAAGGTTGTTGTGAGGATTAAGTAGGTTAATTCTTATGAAGCACTTAGAAAAACACCTGGCACAAAGTTAGCATTAAAAAAAAAAGATAGCTATTATTACTCTGTGGCAGTTGTTTTATGTGCAATATGTTATTTATCCACATACTAACTCAAGGTGTTTCCCCTCAATTTTCTGAAGCTCACGAATGTCAAATAACTTCTTTAAGATCACACAGCTATAGGAACTTCCCTGGTGGTCCAGTGGTTAAGACTCCATGCTCCCAGTGCAGGGGGCCCGGGTTCAATCCCTGGTCAGGGAACTAGATCCCACATTCCACAACTAAAGATCCTGCACGCTGCAACTAAGACCCGGCGCAGCCAAAGAAATAAATAAATATTAAAAAAAAAAAAGATCACACAGCTATAAAGTGGCAGAATTGGAGTTTGAACTCAGTATTATTTGACTCCAAGTCCATGTTCTTTTCGTTATGCTGCCCTTTTAGAAGGACAGCAGCATGGTGAAGGTTGACATTGTTTTGAACATGAATCTCCAGATAAAATTGTTCAAGCTTGTCTTTGTGGCTCCCAGTCTCCACAGATTTTTATTATCTGCAAACCCATGTATCAGAACCTGACATTGTGTTAAGAATCTGATTCTCATCCATCTAGAGCAGGGTTTTGCAACCTCAACGCTATTGATATTTTGGGCTGGATAATTCTTTGCTGTGGAGGCTGTCCTGTGCATTGTAAGATGCTTAGCAGCATCCTTGGTGTCTATGAGCTAGATACCCACAGCAGCTTCTCTCCACCAGGTGTGACAACCAAAACTGTCTCCAGATGTTGCCAAATGTCTCCTGTGGGTCAAAATTGCCCCCGATTGAGGACCATTAAGACCGGGAGTATAAATGTAATATTCATTACGTCATCTGTCCCCAGTACATTTATATTTAAGAGGGGACAAGCCCTCAACGAAACAATCCTAAACAGCAGCTATTTTCAACTTTTACCAGTCTTTTTAAGCTCAGGCATCTGCCACTGCTGCTTCCCTTGACTCTCAGGTCACATCATCTTCTAAGTCACTAAGAAACCTTGCTCTGCCCATCCTGAATTAGTTTGCTAGGGCTGCCATAACAAAATACCACAAACTGGGTAGATTAAACAACAGAAATGAATTTCATTACAGTTCTGGAGACTGGAAGTCCAAGATCTGCCTGGCAGAGTTGGTTTCCTTTTGAGTATTCTTTCCTGGGCTTGCAGATAGCTGACCTCTTGCTGCCTCTTCACATAGTTGTCTCTCTGTGCATGCGTACCCCTGTGTCTCTTTGTGGGTCCAGCTTTCCTCTTCTTCTAAGGATGCCAGTCAGTTTGGGTTAAGGCTCACCCTGATGGCCACATTTTAAGTTAATCACCTCTTCAAAGGCCCTGTCTCTGAATACAGTCACATTCTTAAGTACGGGGGGTGAAGGCTTCAACATACAGATTTTGGTGGCACAATTCAACTCATACCCCCACCCACACAACCCATCTGTCCATCTCTGTATCCACCCTTCTTTCCTCCAGTCTCAGAAGAGGAACCATATCTCCTGCTAGTTATAGTCACGACCAAATCCTCCTCTAAGCTCCCAATCCCCAGTCTCCTCTGAGACCTTCCTCCAGCACTTACCTCCCACTACTCTCAAACACCATGTCCCCTACATCTTCATCCTCTCTCTCATCACTGGATCTTTTTCTTCTTTTTTTTTAATGGCTCTTTCTTCTTTGTTCAATAATATGCTCCTGTCTTCCATTCTTGGCCATGTTGCCCTGTGGTTTTTGCTCTTCTGTCTTCTTCTTTCGCAACTGTTCCCGGGGATCCAAAGGTTCTTATCTCATCACAGAAAGAATTCAGAAATGAGACAGGGAGATCAAGAAAGTAAAGTGAGGATTTATTTAAGCAGGAGTATGCTCTCAGAGGGAGAGTGGGCAGACAGGTGAGTAGCTGCCCTGGGTTTCTTTGGCAAGCTGGTTATGAGGGGCAGACAAATGAAGGGGCCAAATATTCATTGGGAAGGAGGGGCTTGGGGGTCATATTCCATGATTTTCATCCCAGCTCCACCTTCCCAAGGGGAGGAGGAATTTCTGTCCTTATTTAGCTTTGATCGGAAGTGTCATAGCGTTGGTACATGATGGGTACTTCTTATCTGCAAGGCTAATTGTATTGTAATGAGAGCATAATGAGCAACAGGTTACATTCAGGCACAGGAGATTCCCACCTTTCCCCACCTTTCTTTATCTGCCTGCAGGACACTTGTCACCCCAAAATGTGTGGTTTCCTGTCAGTCTGAAGGTTCCTGCTTTTCTTCGTCTGCCCATGGCCTCCTGCTGTTTACAAGATGCGGTGATTTCCTGCCACCTGGCCCGTGACCCCCTTTCTCTGCTCATAGCTAGCAACCTGCCTGCTCTAACAACTATATTGCTTTTTTTAAAGAAATACACTTTCTTAAATAAATTTTAGAAATTTGCTATTTCCACCTTTTCACTTTCTATTCTTTCCTTGCTTCATTTCAATTTTGGTTTCTACTTCTACCATGCTTCATCATTATCATCAGATAAACTCCTTTTGGCTAAATTCAGTGGAAACATTTTGGCCTCTATTTCATTTGACTTCTTTCCTAATTGATAAAGTCGAACATTCTTATTCGTTTGATATCTAGATCTATATATCTATCATCTATTTATATCAAACTTGTACTTGTGTGTAGCTTAAAATCAAATGATTTGAGTCCTGTATTGAAAAGGAGCAGTCTATATGTTAACACTCTTTAGCTGCAAGCCACTGTCAATTGAAATTAATACTTTGAATTTTAGCTTTTTCATCAGTTTTTTGTATGTACTTTTTAAACAACAAGCTTATACAAATATTTCTTGATTTTTTTCATTTTAAATGTTATTTAATACTCTTTTGCTGTTGAAGATGGGGATTTAGTCTCTTACACCCTATTCTATTTCACACAATACTTATCCTCCCTAACCTTCCCAATATTGTAATACCATAATAATTATGCTTATATTTATTTCTTACATTATTATAACTATGTATTAATTTCCTATGACTGTATTTCCTTTCTTGGGAAATTTCTTTTTTACCAGAGCCTTTATTTTGCCTGGTTTTCTATGTGCGCGCGCACACACACACACACACACACACACACACACACACACACTTTCCAAGCCTCTCTCTCTCCCTTTCTCTTTCTCTTCTCTCCCCATCTCCCTCCCCCTCTTGCCCCCACTTTCTTCTCACACCTCTAATCCTCCTTTCCTGTCCTCACCCTCAGATGATGACCTTGCTTCCTGTTTCCCTGAGAATATGGAAGAAATTAAAAGAGAATGTATTCACTCTCTATCACTTTGAATAAACTCTTTGCATCTGTTGTTTCTTTCTTCTCCTTCTGGTATCCCCATTATGCATATGTTACACCTTTTGTAATTATCCCATAGTTCTTGGGTTTTCTGTTCCATCATTTTCATTTGTTTTTCTCTTTGCATTTTAAGTTTGCAAGTTTCTATTAACCTTTTCAAGCTCACTGATCTTTCCTTAACTGTGTCCAGTCCATTGATAAGCCTATTAAAGGCATTCTGCATTTTTGTTACAGTGTTTTTTATTTCGAGCATTTTCTTTTGATTCTTTTCTAACATTCCATTTCTCTCTTTACATTACATCTCTGTTCTTGCACATTTTCCACTTTTTCCCATTATAGCCCTTAGCATATTAATCATAGTTGTTTTAAATTCTTGGTCTGATAATTTCAAAATCTCTGCAATGTCTGAGTTTGGTTCTGATGCCTGCTCTGTCTCCTCAAATCATGTTTTTGTCTTTTAATATGACTTGTAATTTTTTGTTGAAAGCTGGGCATATTTACTGGGTGAAATGAACTGAGATGGCTATGCCTTTAACGTGAGGTTTTATGTTTATCTGGCTTGGAGTTAGGCTGTGTTTATTGTGTGCTGTAGCTATAGGCATCACAGGTAAAATGTCCTCTGAAGTCCTTGATTTTGTCTCTCCTAGTGTCTTTGAGTTTTCCTAGAAACTTCTTAAATGAGAGCTGAGATGTGCAGTTCTTTCTGTTGTATTTCTCTGTTTTATCCAGGAGCCCTGCTGATGTGCCAGTAAGGTGTCAGGGTAGGAGAAGTGTTCTATAGTTCTGTGATTAGGTATGTCTTTTAGTGAGCTGTGTCCCTAGGTTGTGACCTTCAAAACTGCTTCTCAGTTTTTTTTTTTTTCTCCCTTAGGTGAGACAGGAAGAATATAGGGGGCTGGAGTTGGGTATTTCCCTTGCCTCAGGTGGTTTAGGTTCTGGTAAAATAGTTTCCCTTGAGGGAAAGCCTTGTTAAGAAAAGAATGTTCTGAGCATATTTCAATATGGTTACTTTTTCCTTCTCACTGCCAGAAGCACAGGACCGTGTAGGGCTTCTATCGGCAAATCACGTGAAAGATGGGGGCACCATAAGTGTGGGCCCTTCTGGGGTTTTTAACTCCCAACCTAGTCCACACAGAGTTGCCAGCATTTTGTCACTTACAGTTTAAGTTTTTCAGTCCTGTTACTGGTTCCAGTGATTTCTGCTCCTGGGTTCTGCTTTGGTAAGCTGTGATTCTCTGTATCTACCTATCTGTCTCCCCAATTTTGGGGACAGTGGTTTGCCTTCTGACCTCAGTTCTCTGATGGACCCAAGAAGAGTTGTTGGTTTTCAGTTTTTTTCAGCTTTTTTCCTGTCGTGAGGACAGGAGTGATGACTTCCAAGCTCCTTACATGCTAGACCGGCAACCAGAAGTCCCTGCATCTGTATCACATACTCTGCCTTCCCTTTTGCTACTATAAACTATCTCTGTTCCTATCTAAGGACAGCCCTCCTCTTGTGCATTACATCTCATCCCCTTTCCACTATCACAGGATATTACTCCAGCAAGAGTCCCCTCTTTCTCCTACATCATAACATTTCCCTTTTCCTGAGTCATTTGCATCAACTGAAAAATGCTCTAAAAGTTCCTATCTCAAAACAACAGACAAAACAAATACACAAAACAAAGCCCACACCTTCACTTGACCACACATCTTAAACCAGCTGCTGATCTAGGGTGACCATGGTATGCAGCAGCTTGAAGTCGGATCTCAGTTCCCTGTCCAGGTATCAATCCCGAGCCGTGGCAGTGAGAGTGCTGAATCCTAACCATTAGACCACCAGGGACTAGTGGCTAGAAGCAGGACCCTGGCTCTTGTCTTCTTTATAAATAGAATTTTAGCAAAGTGATGGAAACTAGTGAAATGGGTAAAGTGTTTATTAGAAAAGTACCTGTGGATAGACACATAGGCAGGGCTCAGAGAAAGAGTCGAGGGCAATGGGGGTGGCTTAGATTGCTCATATAGGGGCAGTTTTCTGGGTCTTTGATTTTCTCTGGCCAGTCATCTCGCTTCGTTCCTGTATCTGATCTGACTCAAGGCCCTCCCCTGTGTGCGCAAACACATCTTTTAGCCAAGATGGACTCCAGCACATGGGTCTTGGGGAGGTTGACAGGACATATTATGGGCTAGTGCCCCCTCCTCTGAGGAACCTTTCTGTGCATGTGTAGTCTGGGAGGTCTCGACCCCAAGAATGAGAAATATGTGGCCTCCTAGTCTTTTACCTAAGCAGGGCTTAGCTCCTGTCTGCTCCTGCCATTACCATTATACCGTGGGCCTCTCACCGTTGTGGCCTTTCCCATTGCGGAGCACAGCCTCCAGACGCGCAGGCTCAGCGGCCATGGCTCACGGGCCCAGCCGCTCCGCGGCACGAGGGATCTTCCCGGACCAGGGCACGAACCCATGTCCCCTGCATCAGCAGGCGGACTCTCAACCACTGCGCCACCAGAGAAGCCCTTTTTTTTTTTTAACATCTTTATTGAAGTATAATTGCTTTACAATGTTGTGTTAGTTTCTGCTGTATAACAAAGTGAATCAGCTGTATGTATGCATATATCCCCATATCCCCTCCCTCTTGCGTCTTCCTCCCACCCACCCTATCCCACCCCTCTAGGTGGTCTCCATAAAGCTCACTCCCAAATTTCCTTCTGATCTGCAATCTTAAATCACTTTATGAATAAATTCTGTACATAATAGGTCCTCAATTAATGTTTAATAAATGAATAAACAGATGACATGTTTTATCTCTGGAATTTTTTAGGCTCTATTCTGGTATTCTGAAATTTCAAAGTGATGTACTGATGTACCTTAGTGTGGTGATTCTTTTTTTTTGGCCGCGCCATGCGGCTTGCGGGATCTTAATTCCCCAACCAGGGACTGTGAACCCAGGCCCTGGCAGTGAAAGCGCTGAGTCCTAACCACTGGACCACCAGGGAATTCCCAGATTCTTTATGTTTTGTGCTGGGCACTTTTTGGACCATCTCATTCTGGAAACTCATGTCCTTCAGTTCTGAAAGCTTTTTTTCATCATTTTTTGGTAATCTCTCTTGTGTTTCCTTAGTTCTCTATGTCTGGAAGTTTTTGTATTTTTGATTATTTTTCTACTGTTATGGAGACTTTATTTACTTCAACTTCTAATTTGATCTCATACATTTTAAAATTTCTGCCATCATGTATACTGTTTTCAGTTACCATTTGTTTTATTAATAAGAAACCACATTGTTCTTTCATCACAGGTGAAGTATCTTCTTTCATCTTTTGAAGATACTAATTATATCCTTTAAAAGCTTTGCTGCTTGCCTCTGTTTCCCCCAGAATACCTTTTTAAAAACACTGTTTAGACCCTGTTTTTTACATTAGGTGCTTTCCTCTAGTGTGTGGTGATCACTGACCGCACATTCCAGTTATGGAAAAGTGTTTGGAAGTGACTGGAAGTTCCTGTGAATAGCAGAGCTTCAGTGAAGGCTGATAAGGTGATGACTTGGCATTTTCACTGGTGCATCTCCAATTATCAGTATGTATAATTCTTTTCTCCTATGCAGGTCAGTTTCTCACAGAAGAAGAGTCTTCCGTCTCCTGCCTGAGATGTGGCAGGTATGTGTAGGGGGTGGAGGTGAGGAAGGCCGCCAGCATTCTGGGAGCCAGGGAAGAGAGGAAGATAGGAGTCTTGATGTTCAGTACTAGAGTTCTACTGGTTTGTCCTATTTGCAGAGATTCCTTGCTCCTACTCTCATCTGGACCTTATGTCCCTCAGACCAGAACCTCTCTTGTTCAACTTCGCCAGAGGTCCAGTCTTGGGTTAGGGGTGTGCAGGGCAGTCATCAGCTATGGGGCATAAATTTAATTCTTCTTTATACAAATTTTCAAGCTATCTTTCCATTTCAGCCCCAAAGTACTTGCTTTTCAAGCTAAGTGTCCATCCACAGATGAATGGATAAAGAAGATGTGGCACATATATACAATGGAATATTACTCAGCCATAAAAAGAAACGAAATTGAGTTATTTGTAGTGAGGTGGATGGACCTAGAGTCTTTCATACAGAGTGAAGTAAGTCAGAAAGAGAAAAACAAATGCCATATGCTAACACATATATATGGAATCTTAAAAAAAAAAAAGGTCTGAAGAACCTAGGGGTAGGATAGGAATAAAGACGCAGATGTAGAGAATGGACTTGAGGACACAGGGAGGGGGAAGGGTAAGCTGGGACGAAGTGAGAGAGTGACATGGACTTATATACACTATCAACTGTAAAATAGATAGCTAGTGGGAAGCAGCTGCATAGCACAGGGAGATCAGCTCGGTGCTTTGTGACCACCTAGAGGAGTGGGATAAGGAGGGTGAGAGAGAGATGCAAGAGGGAGGAGATATAGGGATATATGTATAAGTACAGCTGATTCACTTTGTTATAAAGCAGAAACTAACACACCAGTGTAAAGCAATTATACTCCAATAAAGATGTTAAAAAAAAAAAAAGTACTCGCTTTCCAGCTCTTGACCATGCTATGGAAAGAGATTTTTTTCCTCTATTTTTTGAACCCCACTCCAAAACTCTTGTAAACCTATTTTAGTTTTTTTCCAGTCGGCTAAGTCATTGACACTTGTTTTAATTTCCAAAACTTTGTCAACATGTCTAATCTGCTGGTATTTTCTAGTCTGTATTTTTGTGCATTTATAAGTTAAAAACATTTTCATGGTCCTTTGTGTGTGTGTGTGTTTGTGTGTGTGTGCGTGTGTGCGCGTGTGCGTGCGTGTTTTGTGAGGGAAGTGGTAAATATATATATGTATATATGTGGAATTTGCTGTGTTTTGCCACAAATCCATTCTTATTCCTGCAACTCTGAACCTCCCTAGTTTCTATTCTGTCCCTCTCCCCTGATTTATCTTCCTCTAGCTCTGTCTGTTCCTCCTCTCTGCTTTTCATGCTCTGCCCTTATCTTGCTTTCCCCTTCAACAGTGGTCTTTCCCATCCGTCCCTCCCTGGTTCTACTCCTATTCTTGTGTTATACATTTCGATAAAGTGAACTGCACATTGTCTCATGGTTTTAATAACTCCTGTAGGTGAATAACTCACACCCTTCTGTCTCCTGCCTGACCTCTTCCCCTAGTTCCACATTCCAATAACCAGTTATTGTCCAGACATATCCACTGAGTTGTCCAATAGTGTCATCTAAAACACGGTGTGCACAAAACAGGACACAGTATCTATTCTCCTCCTCATACCAACTCCTTCTTCTATATTTGCATCCATAGTCGCAGAAGTCACAAACGTGGGAGTCATCTTAATCTCCTGCTTCTTTTTCACTCCATAGATCCAGATAATCACCAAATCCTGCCAGTTTGCCTCCCACATTTTTTCTTGAATCCATCTCCTTCTGCCTCCATGATAACTGCCTGCATAACTTCCTTTCTGCTTTGTTGCCACAGCCTCCTAACTGACAGCTTCTTCTGTCTTTTCCCTCTTAAATTCATCCTTTGCTCAGGTACCAGAGTGACCTATCCAAAGCATAAATCTCATCATATACCTTCAACTGCTCCCCTGCGTGGAATAAAATCTATGTTCCTTGGCGTGGTATACAAGGGCTTCTATGACCTGGCCCTAGTTTGTCTCTCTTGCTTCATCTCATTTCACTCTTGGCCTCACATGTTCACTCTTATAGTACAGAAATGCTCTTTTTTTTTCCCTCCCCTTAGTTTTCTTGCTTCTGCACCTTTCCTCCTGTGATTTCCTCTGCCCTCTTCCTTTTTTTCACATGATTGAAAAGGATCTTATACATCCTTCAGTATATAATGCATCATGTTTATTCTTCTCAAGGAAGCAGCTCCTAATTTCTCTGGTTTTGTGAAGTGTCCCTTCTCTGTGCTCCTATGTATCCATCTATGCACACCATTATCCTAGCATTTAACATATGTATACGTCCCTGAAACATTTTATATATATACGTTATATATATATACACACATTATATATATATGTGTGTGTATATATATATGATTTGTTTGTCTTCATGACCCTGCTACACTGCAGGTTTCCCCAGAGAAGGGATTCTTCCATGCTTTTGGTGTCTGGCACATAGTTGGTATTCAATAACTAGAGACTGAATGAAATGAACTGGCTTATAAATTACTTCTTGGTGGCTTGGAATCAGCAACAGCTTAGAACTCATGAAGAGTGTGGCAAGAAGTATTGGTATTACAGTTATTATGGGAGCAGATTGTGAGTCAAAGGTGATTATTTGGCCTTTGTTTCTCTTGCTACTTTGAGTTTTTCATGTGGTGAATGTTGGGGAAAGGCGTTTCCTGATCTCGAGGTGAGGGATAGCAGGGTAGAGAGAAAGTCAGAGACAGTTCTTATTCCAAGTTGATGAGCTGATCGTGCAAAGGAAAGCTGGATATGACTTGGGTCATCACCATGGGTTAAAACATAAGATTTTACACTGTCAAGTGATCTAGAAGAGGTATAATGAAGGGTGGGTCCTACAAGTGCCTGGCAAGTGGGAGTGGATTGGTGGAGAGGCAGGCAGGTTGAAATAAATGAAAAGTGACATCTGCTTTCACCTTCCTCACATACCAAAGTTCTCCTGGTCTGTTCCCAAATGTCTCTGGGCCATGTCCAGTTTGCACATGGTAGTGGACATCCTAATGTTGCATGTAGGCCCTTCAAGACAAGCTCTCATAAATAGTTCCCATGCCCTGGGAAGTGTGCCAAAACACATTTCCATGATGACTGCAAAGATACTTGCTAAAAAACAAGCAGCGCATTAGTGGCCTTCTGAGTTCTTGTGCAAATAGAGTGTGAAACTGTGGCTTGATGCTGCAAAGCTATACTTTTTTGTTTCGCTGATGATGATTAAGAGAAGTCTGGTTTGATTTGATTGGGAGGGTGTATATGGGTGGAGGTGTGGGGAGTCAGATGGGCAGTGAAAGAAGAATGAGTAGTGAAAGGGAAGGAGAGGAATGCACACACCCCCTTCAACTCAGTGCTTCAATTGACCTTCAGGAAATTGGAATAGAGATCACATGACTTAACGTTTGCCTGGAAATTAACTGCCTCTGTTTGTTCGAGGCCCTGGGATTGATGAGAGAGTCTGGGGATTCTGACCATAGAATTATAATAAGAGGAATTGTCTCAAGCAAGTATTAAATATTTAAAGAACTACCTCAACACTAACTTACCAGATGAAATGAATGAAATTGAAATGATTTTTAAACATTATTTCCAATGGAATGGATAGAAATTCAGGGATGAAAATTACTCTGTGCCATAAAGAAAATACTTTTAGTTTGCTTTTGTAACATGGTGTTTCTGTATCACCTTTCATCCCAAATGTTAATTAAGGAACAGTATGACCAGGAAGTGGATCAAATGAGGAATCCAAAAGAAAAGGACATGGTCAAGGTTTTTCTTCTTTTCCTTTGCAGTATTATTAAACAAAGGTATGCAGAGAACAAGGGGACATTAATCCCCAGGGCAGTTGATATATTCTCTATCAAAGTAAAGGGAAACAAGAGTTTTGTTTACAGTTGCTTTTCTTGTCTAGACAGGACAATATAAGATGAATAGGTGGTAAAATAAAATTATTCATCAGAGATGCTATAGAGGTTTTTCTTCACTGGATATATAGTGAGTATTGCAGATTATCTACCCAGTCCTCATTCCCTCTTTCTTTTGATCAAAACCCTGATTTTGTCCACCTCTGGCAGAGACTTCTAGTTGCCTACCGAATGTCAGTTTTTCCTTTAATTTGACTGTAAGAAGTAAAAATGCCCAGCTATTTTTCTGCCTCCCTTTTTCAGCCTTCTTTTTAAAAAATTGAAATACATTTGATGTATAACATTTTGTATACTTAAGATGTACAACATGTTCATTTGCTACATTTACGTACTGTAATATGATTTTCATTGTAGCGACAGCACCTCTATCAGGTCAGGGAATTACATTTCTTTTTTGTGGTGGGAATAATTAAGATCTAATCTCTTAGCCTGTTTGACAACTATAATAAGATATTGTTATCTATATTCACTATATGTGCCCTAGATCTCCAAGACTTATTGTCTACTACTTGCAAGTTTGTACCCTTAAACAACATCTCTCCTATTCCCCCATCCTCTAGCCACTAATAAACACCGTTTTACTCTCTGTTTTTATGAGTTTTAATTTTTTAGAGTCCACATATAAGTGATGTCATGCAGTATTTGTCTTTCTTTGTCTTACTTATCTCACTTAGCGTGATGTCCTCAACATCCATCCATGTTGTAGCAAATGGCAGAATTTCCTTCCTTCTCATGGCTGAATAATAGTCTATTGTGTGTGTGTGTGTGTGTTTGTGTGTGTGTATGTGTATCTCACATCTTTATCCATTCACCTGTTGACAGGCACTTAGGTTGTTTTCATATCTTGGCTATTGTGAGTCATGCTGCAATAAACATGGGCATGCATGTTTCTCTTTGATATCCTGTTTTCATTTCCTTTGGGTATACACCAGACATGGAATTGCTAGAACATGTGGTAGTTCTATTTTTAATTTTTTGAGGAACCTCCATGTCGTTTCCATAGTGGTTGAGCCAGTTTCCATTCCCACCAGCAGTGCACCAGGTTCTCTTTTCCGTACATCCTCCCTGACATTTAGGTCTTGTCTTCTTTATGACAGCCATTCTAACAGATGTGAGGTGATATCTCATGGTTTTGATTTGCATTTCCCTCATGATTAGTGATGTTGAACACCTTTTCATGCACCTGTTGGCCATTTGGATGTCTTTTTTGGAGGAATGTCTATTTAGTTCCTCTGCCCATTTTTCATTGGGAGTATTTATTTATTTTTCTTATAGAGTTATATGTGTTCTTTATAAAATTTGGATATTAATTCCATTTCCATATCTGATATATGGTTTGCAAACATTTCCTCCCTTTCTTTTTTTTTTGCGGTACGCGGGCCTCTCACTGCTGTGGCCTCTCCCGCTGCGGGGCACAGGCTCTGGACGCGCAGGCTCAGCGGCCATGGCTCACGGGCCCAGCCGCTCCATGGCATGTGGGATCCTCCCGGACCAGGGCACGAACCCATGTCCCCTGCATCGGCAGGCGGACTCTCAACCACTGCGCCACCAGGGAAGCCCCCTCACTTTCTATAGGAACGTTGATTGTTTCTTTTGCCAAGCTGAAGCTTTTAAGTTTGACATAGTCCCGTTTGTTGATTTTTGCTTTTGTTGTTTGCGCTTTTGCTATTATATCTAAGAAATCATTGACAGTGTCAAGGGGCTTCTTCCTTATGTTTTCTTCTAGGATTTTTTTGGTATCAGGTCTTATGTTTAATTTTTTGATCCATTTCAAGTTCATTTTTGTGAGTGGTGTGAGATAGGGTTCTAATTTCATTTTTCTGCATGTGTTTATCCAGTTTTCTCAACAAAATTTTTTGAAGAGACAACTTTCCCCATTAGGTGTTCTTGGCTGTCTTGTCAAATATTGGTTGAGTGAATATGTCAGAGTTTAATCTAGGATCTTTAATCTATTCCGTTGAGGTATCTTTTTGAATGCCAGTATCACACTGTTTTAATTACTATAGCTTTTTAGTATAGTTTGAAATCAGGACATGTGATGCCTCTGGCTTTGTTCTTTCTCAGTAATGCTTTGGTTATTTAGGGTCTTTTGTGGTTTTACACAAATTTTAGGGTTTCTTTTTTCTATTTTTGTGAAGAACACCATTGGAATTTTGATAGGGATTGCATTGAATCTATAGATGGATTTGGGTAGTATGGACATTTTAACAACATTAATTCTTCCAATACTTGAGCATAGAAGTCTTTCCATTTGTTTGTGTCTTCTTCAATTTTTTTTCAAAGAAGTATTATAGTTTTTATTGTATAGATCTTTCACTTGCTTGGTTAAATTTATTCCTAGGTATTCCACTGTTTTTGACGCAGTTGTGAATTGGATAGTTTTCTTTTTTTTCAGATGTTTCATTATAACTCTATAGAAATGTAGCTGATTTCTGTAAGTTGATCTTATATCCTGCAATGTAACTGAATTCATTGCTTAATTCCAACAGTTTTTTGGGTTTTTTTGGGGGGGTTGAGTCTTTGGATTTTCTATACACAAAATTATACCATTTGCAAAGAATGACAGTTTTACTTCTTCCTTTCCAATTTGGATGCCTTTATTTTTCTGTCTTGCCTAATTGCTCTAGCTAGGACTTCCAGTATTATATTAAATAAGAGTGGTGAGAGTGGGTGCCCTTGTCTTGTTACTGATCTTATAGGAAAAGCTTTCAGTTTTTCACTGTTAAGTATAATGTTAGCTGTGGGTTTGTGGTATGTGATAGGGGCAATCATGGAACATAATTCTGGCCAGTGAGAAGAAAGGGAACTTGTTATGTGGGATTCTAGAAAAGCTCTTAAAAAGGGAGGAGAGTCATTGGCCTTTTTCCTCCCTTTTCATTCTTCTTCCATGAATTGTGGGTATGATGTATGGGGCTTCAGAAACCACCTTGTGACAGATGGTTAGGTAAAGACTAAGAGAAATGCAGCCTGTTGAGTGTGAGAAATGCCCAATGTCTGTTGGGCATTATAGTTTTAAGCCTTTGAACCAGTCCTGAATCTCTTCTGGACTTCTTGTAACATGAAAGAATAATGGGCTCCACTTCAGTTCAGTGTAATTTGGGTACTATGTTACACAAAGCCAAGCCCAGTCCCTGAGAGATACTTCACCTGTGAGAGCACATCTCCATCTCTAGCTCATTTGTAAACTGATTAGTCTAAGCCATATAAAATTGCAGTCTCTTGACTGATTGGTTTAGGCATGAGCATGTAATGGTAGCTGATAAAATTTGACCAATGAGATATGAGGAGGAATATGCTTTCCCCCAGACAGAAAAGCTTCCCCACTCTTAAAAGAAAGAATATCAGAAGGGATATCTTCTTTTGTGGATACTGTCCAGGTCAGAATGTGATGCCTATAACCACTATAGCCATCTTGTAACTATGAGGGGAGCTGGTCTGGGGATAAAGCTGATACAGTGAGGATGGCATAGTGGATATTGGGAAAGAATCATATCCTTAATGACATCATTGACCTGCCAAACCAACCAATCCTGTAGGTGCCCATCTTTGAGATTCTGGCTTTGTAAGTTAATCTATTTTTGTTGTTGTTTAGACCAGGACTTGGCAAATATTTTCTGTAAAGGGCTACACAGTAAATGCTTCAGGCTTTGCAGGACAACTCTGCCACTGTAGTGTGAAAGCAGGCATAGATAATACGTAAACAAATGAGCATGTCTGGCTTCCCATAAAACTTTACTTAAAAAAACAGGCAGATGGCAGTATTTGTCACTCAGGCAGCAGTTTGCTGAGCCATGGGTTAGATGTTGAGTTGAGGTTTTCTGCTTCTTAACTGATCTATATCTTACCTGCTACTCAGTTGGAGGGTAGAATGCATAAAATCTAAGGCCTCTCTCAGCTCAGAGATTGGGTGATTTGGAGAATGACATAAGAAAAGACCAGAAAAGAGAGAAACAAGTTAAAAGTAGGAATGATGAAAGACACTCATAAAAGAGCTAGAGGTAAAGCAGATTGAAAAGTTACACCTACCTCAGTTGAATAGGAAAGGAGGAAATATCCAGTCCTTAGCAGAAGCCTGCTAGAAGAAGAAAGTCCCACAGAACGTAGATGCATTAAATTTTTAAAATTTTAAATTTCTGTCACTTTTAGCTCATAAATAAAAAGTTAGGAATGTATTTAAAAATATATGCTTATTATCCTACTACCCAGACACAAATCTTGTTGTAAAGATGTAAATATGAACTTTTCCGTTTTATAAAAAGGAATTGTACTACATATACTGATTTGTAGTTTATCTTTTCCACCTTAACCATGGATTCTGAACAACTTATTAGATTTATAAATTTATACAACCATGATTTTGAAGGTTGCTTAGAAGCCCATTGTATAGAAGTAGCAATTTATTCACCTGGTCCCTATTATTCTTTCATTTTGGTTGTCTTCCCCACCACCCCTCCTTTTGTTATTATATAATAATCTTGAAATATTCTATTTGCTGTTAGATAGTTCTGTCCCATTCCCTCCCTAAACCCTTGTTTCAGATGAGGCCTTTTCTCTTCCCTGGTAATGTCAAGCAGCTGGTAAAGGGCAATTTAAAAATGTTTCAGTTTAGCAATAAGAGACATCATCTTCTATTCCACTCTGAGTGAAATCCTAATGAGTTCATTTGTACAGATTTGAAACTCGAGTCTTCGGGGATTTCAGCAATGGCTTCTGCTGTTACGTTTAGTCTTCTGGTTGTACTTCTCCATATTATATACAGTCCTTAAGTTGTGGGGTAGGGCTGCTGTTTGGCTGTTGATCAGAAGTAGTAACAGAAATGGGCTTCAGATTTACCTCCCTGCTTTTTCCCCCTATACCCCCCACGCCCACATCTGAAAATTGTCAGAATCATTCTCAGGGGCAATTCAACTTATACTGTTTTGGTCTGGAATCTTCTAGTCAATTTGTATCTGTCCTTAGTGAGTACTCATGTTCATTGGACCATATGGAACAGAAAAGCTGTCTTTTATAATTGGGGGATACATACTCTTAAGTTTTCCACAGTATTAGGAAGGATAATACAAATATCATTCATATTTAACTTTAGAATGGAATCTGAGACCCAGAGAAGGAAAGAAACTTACCCAATGATGCACAGCTAGATAGAGGTGGGGTTGAAGATCTAAGTATTCCTGGGGTTTCTCTGCAGTTCCCCAGTGAAGAGGGAAGTCTACTAAGAGGGAAGTCTCTTTTGGGAAGTGCTCATCCAATGTCTCAGAATTGTGGGTGGGGTGGGAATTGAAGAGCATAAGCACAGAACAGCAGGTGTAATGCACAAAGAAAGAAGGCTCTGAGGGAAAAATAGCAAATATAATATTAAAATATTTTGTAGGTAAACATTTATTGATATGAAAAGTTATCTCCTATATATAAAGTGAAAAATGTAGTTTACAAGGTAACATGTCGAGCATGACTCCATTGTTGTTAACAAATTAACATCATATAGATGTGTCTTTCTACCTATCTATCTATTTATCATCTATCTATCTACCTTAAAAGTTATATTTCAGGGAGTTCACAGTGGTTATTTTTGGGAGTGGGAAACTGGAGTGTTATTATTTCCTTCTTACTGATAAACAGTATTTTCTAATTCTTTTATAATTAACATGGATAGCCTTTCCATGTTATAATTAAAGAAATACACGTATAGATAAAGTTATGGGTTCTGTTTTGAAAGCATATCTATGTGTCACTAAGACTTATAAGGAAGAAGTATTTTCAAATGTTCTTTTTAGTGAAGAATATTCCTTTCATCGGGAGCACCATTCACATGGGACCTTTTACATATCACACTTCCTTTGCAGTCTTCACAGTCCCTCATAGTTCTTGAGGACAAGAGTCTAAGTCGCAATTACCTGGTGGGCAGTGGCCTATTATTTTTTTATTTTTAGTTTTTGCTTTGAATGAATGAATAAGAAACTTTTAATAACTTTATTTGAATGTCACTGAGGCTGAAATTAGTCAATGAAAGGACATCAATAACTAAACCACTTTGCTGTATGCCTGAAAGTAACACACCATTGTAAATCAACTATGCTCCAATATAAAATGAAAATTAAAAAAAGAAAGGACATCAATGAAAGGGCAACAAATGGGACAACATGTATGATTCTTAAGGCTTGGATGGGGGACAGGGTGAAGCAAGAGGCTAAATAGGAAATGTAAACTTTTTCCTGAATATCATATATGAAGTGAAAGTTATCACCAACCTGACTGAGAATCATTAAAATGCAGTCATGTTGACACCTTCAAGATGTCAGAGGAGTAAGATGTGGAGATCACTTTGCTCCCCACAAATACATCAGAAATACATCTACATTTGGGACAACTCCTACAGAACACCTACTGAACGCTGGCAGAAGACCTCAGACTTCCCAAAAGGCAAGAAACTCCCCACGTACCTGGGTAGGGTAAAAGAAAAAAGAAAAAACAGAGACAAAAGAATAGGGAAGGGACCTGCACCAGTGGGAGGGAGCTGTGAAGGAGGAAAAGTTTCCACACACTAGGAAGCCCCTTCACTGGTGGAGACGAGGGGTGGGTGTGGGGGAAGCTTCGGAGCCACAGAGGAGAGTGCAGCAACAGGGGTGCAGAGGGCAAAGCGGAGAGATTCTGCACAGAGGATCGGTGCTGCCCAGCACTGACCAGCCTGAGAGGCTTGTCTGCTTACCCTCTGGGGCAGGTGGGGACTGGGAGCTGAGACTCGGGCTACAGAGGTCAAATCCCAGGGAGAGGACTGGGGTTGGTTGCATGAAGACAGCCTGAAGGGGGCTAGTGTGCCACAGCTAGCCGGGAGGGAGTCCGGGAAAAAGTCTGGAACTGCCTAAGAGGCGAGAGACCATTGTTTTGGGGAACACGAGGAGAGGATTCAGAGCACCGCCTAAACGAGCTCCAGAGACAGGCGCGAGCCGCGGCTATCAACACGGACCCCAGAGATGGGCATGAGACACTAAGGCTGCTTCTGCAGTCACCAAGAAGCCTGTGTGCAAGCACAGGTCACTATCCACACCTCCCCTTCTGGGAGCCTGTGCAGCCCACCACTGCCAGGGTCGCATGACGCAGGGACAACTTCCTTGGGAGAACACACAGCGCGCCTCAGGCTGTTGCAACATCACGCTGGCCTCTGCCACTGCAGACTCGCCCTGCATTCTGTACCCCTCCCTCCCCCCCACCCCCGGCCTGAGTGAGCCAGAGCCCCCTAATCAGCTGCTCCTTTAACCCCACCCCGTCTGAGTGAAGAACAGATGCCCTCAGGCGACTTGCGCGCAGAGGCCAAAATTTAAATTTGGGGCCAAATGCAAAGCTGAACCCCAGGAGCTGTGTGAACAAAGAAGACAAAGGGAAATTTCTCCCAGCAGCCTCAGGAGCAGCAGATTAAATCTCCACAATCAACTTGATGTACCCTGCATCTCTGGAATTTCTGAATAGACAACGAATCATCCCAAAATTGAGGCGTTCAACTTTGGGATGAACTGCAGACTTGGGGTTTGCTTTCTACATCTAATTTGTTTCTGGTTTTATGTTTATCTTAGTTTAGTATTTAGAGTTTATTATCATCGGTAGATTTGTTTACTGATTTGGTTGCTCTCTTCCGTTTTTAAAAAATATATATAGATATACATTTTTTTTTCCTTTTTCTCTTTTTGTGAGTGTGTATGTGTATGCTTTTTTGTGTGATTTTGTGTGTATAGATTTGCTTTTACCATTTGTCCTAGGGTTCTGACTGTCCTTTTTTTTTTTTTGTATAGCTTTTAGCACTCGTTATTATTGGTGGATTTGTCTATTGGTTTGCTTGCTCTCTTTCTTTTTCTTATGAGCTTTAAATTTTTTTATTCTTAATAATTTTTTTTTATTTTAATTATTTTATTTTATTATTTTTTTCTTTCTTTGTTTCTTTTTCTCCCTTTTATTGTGAACCGTGTGGTTGACAGGGTGCTCCTGCCGGGTGTCAGACCTGTACCTCTGAGGTGGGAGAGCTGAATTCAGGACCTTGGTCCATCAGAGACCTCCCGCTCCACGTTATATAAAACGGTGAAAGGTCTCCCAGAGATCTCCATCTCAACGCTAAGACCCAGCTTCACTCAACGACCAGCAAGCTACAGTGCTGGACACCCTATGCCAAGCAACTAGCAAGACAGGAACACAACACCACCCACTAGCAGAAAGGCTGCCTAAAATCATAATAAGGTCACAGACACCCCAAAACAAACCACTGGAGGTGGAACTGCCCACCAGAAAGACAAGATTTAGCCTCATCCACCAGAACACAGGCACTAGTCCCCTCCACCAGGAAGCCTACACAACCCACTGAATCAAATTTAGCCACTGGGGGCAGACACGAAAAACAATGGGAACTATGAACATGCAGCCTTCAAAAAGGAGAACCCAAACACAGTAAGTTAAGAAATATGAGAAGACAGAGAAACACATAGCACATGAAGGAGCAAGGTAAAAACCCACCAGACCTAACAAATGAAAAGGAAATAGGCAATCTACCTGAAAAAGAATTCAGAGTAATGATAGTAAAGATGATACAAAATCGTGGAAATAGAATGGAGAAAATACAAGAAATGTTTAACAAGGACCTAGAAGAACTAAAGAGCAAACAAACAATGATGAATTAGCAGAATAACTGAGGCAGAAGAACAGATTATTGACCTGGAACATAAAATAGTGGAAATAACTACCGCAGAGCAGAATAAAGAAAAAAGAAAAAAAAAGAATTGAGGACAGTCTCAGAGATCTCTGAAACAACACTAAATGCAGCAACATTCGAATTATAGGGATGCCAGAAGAAGAAGAGAAAAAGAAAGGGACTGAGAAAATATTTGAAGAGATTATAGTTGAAAACTTCCATAATATGGGAAAGGAAACAGTCAATCAACTCCAGGAAGCACAGAGAGTCCCATACAGGATAAATACAAGAAAAATGCCAAGACACATATTAATCAAACTATCAAAAATTAAATAAAAAGAAAATTATTAAAAGCAGCAAGGGAAAAGCAACAAATAAAATACAAGGGAATCCCCATAAGGTTAACAGCTGATCTTGCAGCAGAAACTCTGCAAGCCAGAAGGTTGTAGCAGGACATATATAAAGTGATGAAAGGGAAAAACCTACAACCAAGATTACTCTACCCAGCCAGGATCTCTTTCAGATTTGATGAAGAAATTAAAACCTTTACAGACAAGAAAAGCTAAGAAAATTCAGCAACACTAAACCATTTACAATAAATGCTAAAGGAACTTCTCTACACAGGAAACACAAGAGAAGGAAAAGACCTACACAAACAAACCCAAAACAAATAAGAAAATGGTAATAGGAACAAACATATTGATAATTACCTTAAATGTAAATGGATTAAATGCTCCCACCAAAAGACACAGACTGGCTGAATGGATACAAAAACAAGACCCATATATATACTGTCTACAAGAGACCCACTTCAGACCTAGGGACACATACAGACTGAACGTGAGGGGATAAAAAAAGATATTCCATGCAAATGGAAATCAAAAGAAAACTGGAGTAGCAATTCTCATATCAGACAGAAAAACTTTAAAACAAAGATTATTGCGAGAGACAAAAAAGGCCACTACATAATGATCAAGGGATCGATCCAAGAAGAAGAGATAACAATTGTAAATATTTATGCACCCCACATAGGAGCACCTCAATACATAAACAGCCATAAAAGGGGAAATTGACAGTGACACAATCATAGTAGGGGACTTTAACACCCCCTTTCACCATTGGACTGATCATCCAAAATGAAAATAAATAAGAAAACACAAGCTTTAAATGATACATTAAACAAGATGGACTTAATTGATATTTACAGGATATTCCATCCAATGACAACAGAATACACTTTTTTCTCAAGTGTTCATGGAACAATCTCCAGGATAGATCATATCTTGGGTCACAAATCAAGCCTTGGTAAATTTAAGAAAATTGAAATTGTACGAAGTATCATTTCAGACCACAACACTATGAGACTAGATGTCAATTACAGGAAAAAATCTGTAAAAAATACAAACACATGGAGGCTAAACAATACACTACTTAATAACCAAGAGATCACTGAAAAAATCAAAGAAGAAATCAAATAATACCTAGAAACAAATGACAATGAAAACACAATGACCCAAAACCTATGGGATGCAGCAAAAGCAGTTCTAAGAGGGAGGTTTACAGCAATACAATCCTACCTTAAGAAACAAGAAACATCTCAAATAAACAACCTAACCTTACACCTCAAGCAGTTAGAGAAAGAAGAAGGAAAAAGACCCCAAAGTTAGCAGAAGGAAAGAAATCATAAAGATCAGATCAGAAATAAATGAGGGAAACAGTAGCAAAGATCAATAAAACTAAAAGCTGGTTCTTTGAAAGATAAACAAAATTGATAAACCATTAGCCTGACTCATCAAGAAAAAAAGGGAGACGAATCAAATCAATAGAATTAGAAATTAAAAAGAAGTAACAACTGACACTGCAAAAATACAAAGGATCATGAGAGATTACTACAAGCAGCTCTATGCCAATAATATGGACAACCTGGAAGAAACGGACAGATTCTTAGAAAAGCACAACCTTCCAAGACTGAACCAGGAAGAAATAGAAAATATAAACAGACCAATCAGAAGTACTGAAATTGAGACTGTGATTTAAAATCTTCCAACAAACAAAAGCCCAGGACCAGATGGGTTCACAGGTGAATTCTATCAAACATTTAGAGAAGAGCTAACACCTATCCTTCTCAAACTCTTCCAAAATATAGCAGAGGGAGGAACACTCCCAAACTCATACTACGAAGCCACCATCACCCTGATACCAAACCAGAGAAAGATGTCACAAAGAAAGAAAACCACAGGCCAATATCACTGATGAACATCGATGCAAAAATCCTCAACAAAATACTAGGAAACAGAATCCAACAGCACATTAAAAGGATCATACACCATGATCAAGTGGGTTTTATCCCAGGAATGCAAGGATTCTTCAATATACGCAAATCAGTCAATGTGATACATTGTATTAATAAACTGAAGAATAAAAACCATATGATCATCTCAATAGATGCAGGAAAAGCTTTCGACAAAATTCAACACTGTTTATGACAAAAAACCCTCCAGAAAGTAGGCATCAGTCCATATATGGGAAACGCACAGCCAACATCGTCCTCAATGGTGAGAAACTGAAACCATTTCCACTAAGATCAGGAACAAGACAAGGTTGCCCACTCTCACCACTGTTATTCACCATTGTTTTGGAAGTTTTAGCCACAGCAATCAGAGAAGAAAAAGAACTGAAAGGAATCTAAATCAGAAAAGAAGAAGTAAAGCTGTCACTGTTTGCAGATGACATGATACTATACATAGAGAATCCTAAAGATGCTACCAGAAAACTACTAGAGCTAATCAATGAATTTGGTAAAGTAGCAGGATACAAAATTAATGCATAGAAATCTCTTCCATTCCTATACAGTAATGATGAAAAATCTGAAAGAGAAATTAAGGAAACACTCCCGTTTACCATTGCAACAAAAAGAAAAAATACTGAGGAATAAACCTACCTAAGGAGACAGAAGACCTGTGTGCAGAAAATTAGAAGACACTGATGAAAGAAATTAAAGATGATACAAATAAATGGAGAGATATACCATGTTCTTGGATGGGAAGAATCAACACTGTGAAAATAACTATACTACCCAAAGCAATCTACAGATTCAATGCAATCCCTATCAAGCTAGCACTGGCATTTTTCACAGAAGTAGAACAAAAAATTTCACAATTTGTATGGAAACACAAAAGACCCCGAATAGCCAAAGCAATCTTGGGAAAGAAAAACGAAGCTGTAGGAATCAGGCTCCTGGACTTCAGACTATACTACAAAGCTACAGTAATCGAGACATTATGGTACTTGCACAAAAACAGAAATATAGATCCATGGAACTGGATAGAAAGCCCAGAGATAAACCCACACACATATGGTCACCTTATTTTTGATAAAGGAGGCACGAATATACAATGGAGAAAAGACAGCCTCTTCAATAAGTGGTGCTGGGAAACTGGACAGCTACATGTAAAAGAATAAAATTAGAACACTCCCTAATACCATACCCAAAAATAAACTCAAAATGGATTGAAGACTTAAATGTAAGGCCAGACACTATAAAACTCTTAGAGGAAAACATAGGCAGAACATTCTATGACATAAATCACAGCAAGATCCTTTTTGACCCACCTCCTAGAGAAATGGAAATAAAAACAAAAATAAACAAATGGGACCTAATGAAACTTAACCGCTTTTGCACCGCAAAGGACACCATAAACAAGATGAAAAGACAGCCCTCAGAATGGGAGAAAATATTTGCAAATGAAGCAACTGACAAAGGATTAATCTCCAAAATATACCAGCAGCTCATGCAGCTCAATATCAAAAAAACAACCCAATCCAAAAATCGGCAGAAGATGTAAATAGACATTTCTCCAAAGAAGATATACAGATTGTCAACAAACACATGAAAGGATGCTCAACATCACTAATCATTAGAGAAATGCAAATCAAAAGTACAATGAGGTATCACCTCACACTGGTTAGAATGGCCATCACCAAAAGCTCTACAAACAATAAAGGTGGAGGAGACATGGGGATATATGTATATGTATAGCTGATTCACTTTGTCATACAGCAGATACTAACACACCATTGTAAAGCAATTATACTCCAATAAAGATGTTAAAAAAAAAAGGTATTTTCCAAGTGAGTTGAAAATCATACTGTTGTTCAAATATTCAATAAATATGTATGAAGTTCATACTAATGAAAAATGCAGTCATGTTTCAGATGCTTTGGTGCTTTCTAGGACAGTTAGTGACTGTCAGTGATGAGTGGGTGAAGGGAAGGACTTTCTAGAGAAATGGAAAAAAGATATTGAGAAAATATTTCAGGGGACCCTTTATAAACCCTTTGTTCTGGGCCATGTGTGAGAAAAAGGTTCCTGGTAGAACTGCATGAACTCAGTGACTCAGGCTGGCTTACATACAAAGGTAGCACGGGGAAATCAGAGAGAAAAGGCTTCCTGTGTTATCAGAAGTATGGCATGGGTTGGTAATTAAAGTGATTGGAATGTGCTGTGTTGAAAACTCCCATGAGCCACTGGAGGGAAGCGTGAGCTCTTAACCTTCCTGCAATTTTTTCTCCAAATAGCAAGTAGTATTGTTGTCACTCACAAGTTTAAAAGCGTCTGAAAAGCCTTCAGATGTTAAAAAAAAAAAAAATCCAAACTCCTCCCCTTGGCATACCTACAGAGGTTGGCATGATGTGTTACCAACCTCTCTCCTGCCTCTCTTTGTTATTTAAGTGCCAGCTACAAGGGAATTCTTTCTGTTTCAAGACAGGCCAAACTTGTCCCCACTTTGAAGCATTGCATTAATTTTCTGCCTGAAAACCACTGCCGTGGATCTTGGCATGCTTACCTCTTCCTTGCTTTTTAAATCACAGCTTAATGTCACCTCCCCAGAGAAGATTTCCTCCATCACCCAATCTGAAATATATCACCAGCCACTTTCTATCATTTCAACCAAGGATTTATCCATTTATCATTACCTGTTACTTTTTTTTTTTCTTTTTATCTCTGTTCTTCTGTTAGAATGTAAACCATGAGAAAAGAAATATGGTCCGTCTCATTTAATGTCTAGAATAGTGCCCAGCACAAGGTAGTTATTAACAATATGTAGAATGAATGAGCATATCTACTCTAAGATCTTCATATCCTTATTCTGGGAAGACTTCTGTGTCCCTTTAGTCTAGCATAGGTATCATTCTATTATACGTCCAGCACAGCCTCTGTCTTTGAGTTGTAAATAATGGCGGGCACAGTGTCTTTTTTGTTTTGCATTCTCAGTGCTCCGTTGTGTACCAGGAACTATTTATTGAGTGAATGAATGAATATATGAATGAATGAATGTTGTACTGCAGAGATGGTTGATCCTTAGGCATAGCCTCTGAGGTAGAAAAATCTCATCTTGGTGGGCAGGAAGGGAAAGGGGGAGAGACATTCAAAGTAATAATACAAATTTTGTTTGAGGCTTAAGTCACACTTAAAAAATAAGTTACAGAAACAGAAATAAGACTGAAAGGGCTAGGAGAAAGTATTTGAGGTAATTTCTAGGACTGGAAATCTGGAATGTTGATTTTAGGAGATTCTCAGCTTAGACTTCCTGCAGTCTCTCACTTCTATTAAATATGATAGCCATCATTCCTATTCAGCTACCTTGGAGATCTGATTAAATATCAGATTCTTGATCAAGAGAGAAAGAAAGAATGTGGAGATATCAAGAGATATCAAGAGATATCAAAAGGGATATATTTGGAATAGGAGAAGGAAAAAAATTAGGAAATATTCCGTTTAGTGAAAAAGCCTTCTATTCTGTCTTTGCACCCCAGTGTATTTCTGGAGCTTTAAGATTTAGTGGCTACTGAGAATATTAATGGCCCAGGGAAGCTGGGGGTTCACTTTTTTATGACAGTAACTTGTGAATTTCACTAGATAGTTTACATAGAATGAAATTCCTGTTATTCAGTTTCTATGAAGAGTTAAGGGATTTGGGGGCTACATGGTAGAGAGGAAGATGTCCCACATGCTGTGCCCTCTGCCAGATAACTGGTGTTCTTCTCTGGGATCTAAGACCAGGTGTTTACTAAGATATGGGGTGATAGAACACACTATTTGTTAAAGTCTGCTTTGTGGAACAATGGTCCCATGAGATGCTCCATGAACAAAAGATTCTGTAAAAGAAGTTTGGGGCATGCCACTTAATCTCTGTATTCTTGGAGATTTACACTTTACATTAGCATGGAAGATCTGAGAAGATCTGCAGTAAAGAAAACAATATTCTTGAACTATTTTGACTATGCAGCCTCTATGTGTGTGTGTATGTGTGTGTAAGTGTGTGGGTGTATATGAATGCTACTAACACTTTTGGGGAAATACATGGTAGAGGAAAAATTACGGACATCTGAGTCAAACAGACCTGGGTTCAGATATAATTCTTGCTACTCACTGCTGTGTGACCTAGAGAAATCAGAACAAGTGATTTAACTTCTCTAAGTTCTGATTTCTCTTTGTAAATTGGGTATAGTACTTTGCCCAATAAGATTATCATGATTATTATATGAGATAATGCATATTTCAATGTCTAACTCAGATCATGGAATATAAATACTTAATAGTACTGGTGACCAGACAGGTGAACAATTATTATACGAAAAAAACACCATAGTAGATATGTGTGGGTTACAAAGCTGAATAAAGTAGTGTGTCATATCAGAGAGGCTCAGTATTTAAACAATACTTATGGGCCTCTGGACCAACACTATGTCAGGCACCTGGGGTATAACATTGGATGAGGCAGAGATGACCTTCATCCCCGTGGAGCTTACTGGCTTGCTCTGGTGACACATGTGTTTTCAGAGCCTAATTCATGCTAGAGCTTGTCACTCAACCTATCTTTCCCCGCATTATCTTTTCAGGTATAGGCTCCTGAGGGGGATATTTTGCTGCTGGAGTGATTCTCCAAGTACTGCCTGTAAATTGAATCCATAAACAATGAGGAAAGTCTCACAGGTGACAGTCAAGTGCTTAGGAGCTTGGTGGGGAGAGGAACTGAATGTCAGTGGGGCAGTACTTAGCATCATGTAAGCTATAAAATAGACATTAAACCTTGGTTTCCCCTTCCATCAGGTAAAAAGAGAATCACCCTGCCTACATTCTGGGGAGAGCATTTATAATGGTAGCTTTTAAGGATAGTTTATAGTAATGTTTAGTTACTGCTAGAAAAATGATTTCAGGATATAAGGTTTACAAGGATTATGAAAATAATAGCTAACTGTCCTTTTTTGTATGTTTTCCCTAGGTTTGTTTGAGTGCTAGCATTGGCATTTATCTGGAGAATAATGGCAAATGCTCAAAATTACTGATAAAAGTATTTGAGAAGATTTTCAAGTTTTTCAAATAGGTTAAAAGGTGGAAAATGATTTTTTATTACTTCTTAGTTCCTTTATGTATATGTTTAAAAAACAGGGTGTTTTATGAATCATTTGGAATAGAGACAGCGGTTTCCCGAGCCCCAGGCACCCAACAGTCAGTAACTTCTACCTACAGCACAATCTTTGAAGGCAAAAAAAAATCTCACTCAGCAGACTTAAGGGGCCTTGCAGATAAAAGAAAGGAAATGTCAGTTATGTGACTGCTGAGGGACAATTTCCTATCTGACGAAGTGACCTTGAAATGCTGTTCAAAGTGGCTGTGAAGGAGGCATGGCTCATTTTGGTCGGTGAACACGTGGGCTTGGAAATGAACTGCCCTCTTGGGTTGAGCCTGCCTTCCAGTATGGGGGCATTAATGCATTTTAATGGTATTGCCCACACTAGATTTAGTTGGTAAAGAAGAACAGCTGTTGCTTAGCTGTTTTCAGTCTTTTTGTCTTGCGAAATTATGTATCTTTTTGAGGCTTGGGGAAAGGATGTAGCTGAAATAAAACAAGTGAAGTGGGAGTGAGGTGAGAAATCAGATCATCTGTATTTAAAAGTGGCCATTTTATTTTGGTTTCACTTAGCCAGGGACAGTGCTAAATGCCTTATATTAATTTTCTAATTTAATCTATGTGGCAATTCTATGACAGTTATATGATTATCTCCAATTTTTAGATTGTCTTCAATTTACTGAGGTTTAGAGAGGTAAAGTGAATTCTCCAAAGCCACAAAGGTACTTAGAAATGGAGCTAGAGTTTGAATCCAGGTCAGTTTGTATTGACTGGAAACTCTGTTTCCTTTATTATACCTATCACAATGCCTATACAACAATTACTGTTACCGTTAACCATTAACTATTACGGTTAAGACCCACTTTGAACTGAGAGAGTGTTAGTTCTATTTTTTCCTGGGAGTGGTGCTCTCTAGAAGATGAGAGCTTTGTCCATCCTCACCTCCTCTTTGGCTCTAGATCAAGGAGGACATCTGAGTTTGATACAAATGTTCCACAGTCTTTCTTTCCAGATGCAGCTCTAAAAGGTCCCCCCAGATCCTGAAGGGGATTAGCGATGGATCAGTTTAGCTGTCACTAGAGGGCTCAGAATGGACCCTGGCTGCCAGGAGCTCTTCTCTGGATGTGATGCCAAGAGATGAACAAGCTAATGGGTAGCAGAAAGACCTAGAGGCTGTTTGATGACATGGGAGGCCCTAAAATATGATAGGGAACAGCTAGGAGAGAGCACTGAGAGAAGCTGGGGTCATAGAGAGACTGTCTGGGGGATATTCTGTTGGTGTTAAGGAATCCCTCCTCGCGACATTGGAGGGTGTTAGGCTCTTCATAGAACTAACTGGGGATTAGGACTGGAGATCTAT
The DNA here is from genome assembly GCF_002837175.3 of Physeter macrocephalus. Lineage (NCBI taxonomy): Eukaryota > Metazoa > Chordata > Mammalia > Artiodactyla > Physeteridae > Physeter > Physeter macrocephalus. The sequence continues at coordinate 93,970,469 of NC_041229.1, read as the reverse complement.
GAACTCCCAATACACACAGTTTCTCCTAAGCACATGGACTCAACCTTCCTAAAGAGGGTTTTAATTATAGGGTAGGACAGTTCTCCATGCTTCTGTATCCTTAGCCACACACCCCCCCCTCACTTCACTTTCATTCATGTTTAAATTACTACCAGGTAGTGGAACCAAAGAGCCACATACACATCCTTGAAGGAAAATGACATTTTTTCTTCTCAAGCTAGGACAGATAACGAGAAGTAAGGTCAAAGAGGATTTTTGCATGTGAACGTGCAGATTTTGGTTAACTCTGTATCTATTTAATACAAAGAATATGTTATACCTGAAAGAAACATTGTGGTCTATTGTTATTTAATAAACTAAGCTGTCTATTTCGATCTTTAAAAAATAAACTTTGATGGCAAAGCTGGGTTTCATTTGTAATTTCTTTTGAAGGCAGCTGGAAGTTGCAGAGGTAGGATTTAATCTCCCTCCTTGGGGCATGGTTTGGGTGACAGCTATTCACTAGTAGCCTATGTTGTAGGCTTCTAGGAAGCAGTAGCAGTTTTGTCTTCTCTTGGTTCACAGGCTGCTCTCTTAAGAGAACTGACTGACACTGTTTTTTGCTATGGAGGGGTAATTGTCCACAGACATAGGTGTGTAGGGAAGAGCTCAAACCTGTAATTTCTCACTGTTCCCAAAACCTCATTTCAGCGGTAAGGCTGAGGATCTCTCCATTTTGCCTTTTTCCTGATTAAGTCCGGATGGCATTAGCAGTCAGTGGGGAAGCAGACTCTTCCTCCATCATTTGCTCCAGTGTGGCCTAGGTTGGGGTCGGGAGGAGGGTTTGCAGAGCCCAGGAGCTGCCTTGCTGGGACACAGCTTGAACCCTGGCCCTTCTGAGCCTCCCACTTGAACTGATTGCCTGCTTACATACTGGTTGAGTGGTCTGGCTGTTTCTGTGCTGCTTGTGCACTTGTGAGACATAACTGTTCTCCACCTGGATATCACTGTATGCAATGGGAGGTCTTAATGAACTTGGATCCTAGTTTCTTGGGAATGAGTTCTTGACAATCTCAGTCTGGGGTTGGTGTCCCTTTTATGTGCCCTCAGAGTGTCCTATACTTCCTCTATCACTCTATGTATTACACTTAATGCCTGTTTTATAAGTTAAAATTTTATTCTTAAAAAACTGAACTCATCCACTTAATTGATTTATCAAACATGTCTTTATATGTGAGTACCATGTGCCAGGCACTGTGCAAAGGACTGAGGATTCAGTGGTGGACAAAATATTCAAACAAAACCGAAGTATGTGGGGTAAAGTGAAAGTTCTCTTTTAAATCCTCCATCTCTCCCTCAAGTCTCACTCCTCTGAAGGAACCTACTTTTAGTAATTTAGAGCAAGGGTTGGCAAACTGCCACCTGAGACCCAAATCTGACCTGCCACCTGTTTTTGTAAATAAAGTTTTATTGGAACAGAACCATGCTCATTTGTTTACATATGGAAGCTCTGTGATTGCTGTCACACTATAACCCCAGAGTTGAGTGGCTGTGATAGCATCTGTATGGCTCACAAAGCTGAAAATATTTACTATCTAGCCCTTTACAAAACTAGTTTGCTCACCACTAATTTAGAGGGTATTTTCCCAGAACTTTAAAAATGTATTTTATATGCACATATATGTGGATGTTTTTTGTATTTTTTCTTAAACAAGAGTATGTTCCATTATTTTTTAACCTGCCTTTTTTTTTTCTAATTGCTTGCATAATTGGCCCCCAAACAGAGAGAACAGAGAACCTGCTCACTATTTCTGGTTCAGCCCTTGGCATGGTCTCTGGCACATAGCAGGTGCTCCAAAAATATTTATTGAATGATTAATGAAAAATATATTGCTATTTTTGATAAAGTTCCAAAGTTGTAAATGATTTAGTTAAGAAATAATTCAGAGCATACTGAAGGTTATTCATATTATAATAGCCCTCTTCCAACTTATATTCCATTATGATTTCTAGGGTGAGAGAGAAAAATGAACAATATCCACTTGTCCCTGGAGAATTGTGCAAGGACATAAGTCTTAGAGATGTGAGCCACCTGTGAAATAGGTTGAAATGGAAGGCAGGTTGACAACTGGCCATTCTTGGGAACACAGGGCTTTCCATGTTAGCACAGTAAGCTCTTTGCTGAAGCGTGAGTGAATATAGGCAGCCCTCTTCATTAGGTAATTTTATATGTCATGGGTTGAGTACCTGGAATTGTGCTGGTGCAATGCCCATGGCATTGCAACCTGTAGATACTCTGCTCAGAAGGTATGGCTTTTATTACTATTTTGTAGCTTGCACTTTTAAGGAGGTTTATTCTCCATCAGACAGTATGAATCATGCATTTAGGTATTCATAGGGATCTTTATTTCTACTAAAGGTGGGAGGGTCTGCTTTCTTATCAAGTTTATCATTTTTTATAATTTTGGCAAATCTCCTTTCTTGGATATTGAGGAAACAGTTTGGAGTGGCTTTATTTTATGTCAATGGCTTTCTTTTCTTTTTGCATCCCCCCCACTGCCATGTCTCAAACCTTCCTCATCTAACCTTGGCAAAGCATGAGGTGCGAGTAGAGCAGGTGTGTTGCCAGGTGAGGTGAGGTGTGTGGGCACGTGGGAGCCTAGGTGCTGAAGTCTTTCCTGGATTTCTGTGTGGGAGGAAAACGCGTGCATTTCCCACCATCTGATTTAGGCTCGCTGTTGATCCTTCTCTCTCCCAGGCGTTTATTTGGTTTGGGGGCACAGAGTGGGTCTCAGGAGCGAAAGTGTGATTCCAGGTAGATTCTTCCTTAGCAGCTGGGACCTGGAGTGCGATTGTGGCTGCCCCGTGCAGCCAGCTTCTTGCTCCCCCTCACCTCCCATCAGTGAGCACTCTTGGGCGGCCGCAACACAAAGTGAATGCTTATAGTTACAGGAATGGAAACCTTTTCAGATCATCTCAAGAAAAGCTGTTTATTATGAGGATACTGCTGAAGTGGAACCAAACTGGGAGGGTGGACGACATTAAGGCAACTCTAGAGATCAGCTACTTTTTATTATTTCTCTCTCTCTCTCTCTCTGTTTACCTCTTTCTGCTTATCTGCATAGTTCTTTTTATACAGTTATCTTCTGCTTTTCCATATCTTCAGCTTGCCATGCCTATCATACTTTCCTTAGCAGCCTCTCTCGATTTCTGCTTTATAAAACTATTTTCCACCCCCTACACTGAGGAATACAACATACTCTCATTGGTAGCAGTGATTCTTATGTACTGAGATCTCTGGGTGCCTCTATGAATAGGTTGAGAAAACTCCTTGGTTTGTTCTGATGAATTCCCTTTAGGTAGAGCATACCTCTCTGGTCAAGAATCATTACTTTCAATTTTGGCTATTTTAACTTCTTTCATTGAAATTCATTATTTTTTTTCTTCTGTATTTCTCAATACTTTGTGTGCATACCAATTGTCTGGAGATGTGAAAATGCTGATTAACTCTAGGTTGGGGCAGAATATTCTGTTTCTGGCAAGTTTCCAGGTGATGCCAATGCTGCTGGTTGATGGGCCACACTGTGAGTAGCAGAGCTTTAGGGCTGTGGTGCTCAGACTTTAATGTGCGTCAGAATGATGTGGAGGGCTTGTCTAAATGTAGATTGCTGGGTACCACCACCAGAGTTTCTAATCCAGTAGGTCTGGAGTGGAGCCTGAGAATCTGTATTGCTGACAGGTTTCCAAGAGATGCTGATGCTTCTGTTTTGGAGACCTCACACTGAGAACCACTGTTCTAGGGCCGTGACACTCACCCTCACTCACCCTTGACTTCATATCAGAATCAACAAGAGTACTTTGTAAAATATGTATATCCAGTTCCCCTAATCCCCAGCCTGATTTAATTGGTCTGTGGTGAACCCTGGTACCTGAGTGTTTAAAAAGGTCACCAGGTGATTCTAATATGTAGCCTGGCGAGAGAAAGCCTAGAGAATTTAATTGGCCATGTTGACCTTTTTCAGCCAGTGCATGAATTGACTGCCCTAGATTATGTTCTTGTCTATGGTCTAAACAGCTGTCATCAGGAGGAATTCGTATGGAATAAGTGTAGGCTCTTAGGCTAAAAAAGCTGGGAGTGAGCTGGTTGCTATTAGAAGAAGCCATAGCAGGAAGGTGGTTGATGTTTGCAGCCCACTGAGTATAACAATACCTAATTCAAAGGATTGTTGTAGAGGGTTCAGTATAGGCTTGGTACAGAGTAGACATTTAAGTACTGATAATAGTAGAAGCAGCTCTAATTATAGGAGTTGTGGTGGTTGCTATTCTTTACTTAAGTCTTGGGGTCCCTGAAGGACATCACCCACATTTTTTATGGCACTGGCAGCAAAACAAATATCCCCACTTCCTGACACTTCCAGTCTCTGCACTCATTAGTGACCTGACTTGATTCTGTTACTGGTCTGTGAGACTTTTGGTTCTGGGGCCACATCTCACTCATTTAAACATCCTGGCTACCTTGGCATCTCAGTTAGTGTCCAGCACCTGGTAATAACCTTCCTGCTAGATGCAGGAATGAAATGATACACAGACAGTACCAAGTAAAGTAGTATGATGGAGTTCCTGTTTGTGCAGCCCTATCGTGGGCTTGGTCCCCACCTCAGCTTGCAAGAGGGGGTCTTTGGGGATTTGCTTGCATCCTTGGAGCATTGCCCAGCAATATCTAGACAGTTCCTGTTGGAACTGAGAAGGTCTTTATGAGCAATTTAATACAATTACCTCATTTTACAGATAGGGATGCTGAGGCTCAGAGAGTGAAGAAACAAGTCATCTTTGGACGTTGAATTATACTATTAATCACCTGATAACTTAATATTAAAACGTACAAAAACTTGAAAAATTTGCTTCCTTTTTCATTTACAACTAGGGAGCTCTGCATGGCAGGATAGTAATAGTTTTTACATGTGCCAGGCATTGTGCTAAGCACTTTTTGTGCATTATCTTATTTCATTATCACAGTAACCTTAGAAGTTGGTGCTTTTATTCACAACAGTTCATGAATAAATAAAGCCAAAAGAAGCTATAATTTCTCCAAGACCACATTGATAGTGTCAGAGCCCAAGAAATCTGATTGCAGAGTTTATGTTCTTAACCAATGCACCTTCTCCTGTGCTTTGAATGAGAGCATTTAGAACACACCCTGCAAAAGAGATTAGATGTGAACAGTGGGCAAAATCTAGCATTTCGTTTCTAGTAGAACCTGGCTTCTTCATTGCACCTGAGTGGATGAGGATCATAAAATTTTCAGTACCAGGGCAAGATGGGATCTGTGACTGCCTAGGTCCAAGAGTGAAAGGAACACACTCCTTGCACATGGTCGTTTCACTCCAGTCCCCTCTTGTCTGGACGTGGGAGGTCTTGGTGTTGTGTTTGGAAGAAGAAGAACTGGAAAGAACCACTTGGTGAGTTATTGTAATTTTACAGCTCATAAAATATTTCTGAAAGCTTTTCTCAGAGTCAGTATTGAAACAGTTCTTGATTCCCAGGCCCTGAGTCACACCACGGGGCCAATAATATTTCTTGGAAGAAATAATATTTCTTCTGACTCAACTTTCTTTGTCTTAATTTGTCTTAATTGATGTTACTTTAGGATCCTGAGGGGCATGAGTGAAAAGAGTCTGGTTGGCTGTTGCCTGATATAATTTCATTACTTATCAGAATCCCTGCCATTTCCTGTGGTAACATAATAACAAATGAACTTGGTAGCATCTGTCTTCATAATAGTGCAGATTACATTGGAATGTTGATGGTGGGGAAAAATCAGCTACAGAGAGTCAGAAGGAACCCAATGAGAGGAGAAAGACTACAAATATTCTAACAAACATAAGTAAACTAGGCCTCCCTCTTCTTTGGATAAATTTGGGAGTTAAAATAGATTGCAGAAGGACTTAGCCTTCAAATTGGACCTGGAGCCACACAACAAATTTATCCTGACTCCTTTTGATTCAGGAGGAGGAAGAAGAAGAAAATAGAGGCATTCATTCCTCTTGGTGATTAGCTGGCTGCCAGCAGAATGTGCAGAAAGGATTTCCAGTCCCAGGAGCCCTGGGAAGCTGCTTTCAATAGCTTTTATAGTCTCAGTGCTTGAGACTTTAATTTATTTGACATTTGGTTGTGGAAGACGATGTATTGTCCCTGGCTTGTTTTCATTATATCAGGCACTTGAGAGGGGAAATTTAGAGACTAGGAAATGGAAAAGCAGCTCTTTAGGTCTGGGCTACTCAAAGTGTGGTCTCTGGGCCAGTGCTTCACCTGGGAGTTTGCTAGAAATGTAGACTCTTAGGTCCCAGCCCAGAATTACTGAATCAGAATCTGCATTTTAACAAGATTCCCAAGTGATTCGTGTGCACATTACATTTTGAGAAGCACTGCTCTAGAATGTCTTCTGCTGGTCTTTGAGATGCTCACGGAGGGTTGTAGGCCGTACTGGCCTTAGGTATGTTTGTTCGCGCTGGTGTAATTTCTTAATACCACATCCAGCACAGTGCCTGGAGTGTCTTCTCTTCATCCTTGCTACGTTGTCAATCAACAGTACTGATAACTGGGTGTTTACTGTGTGCCCAAGCACAGTTCTTAGCACTTTACAAACATTCTAATCTTCAGAACAACTGTGAGGAAAAAACTACTGTTATCCCTATTTTATAGATGGGGAGATGAAGACAAGAGATTGGGCAAATTTTTTTTTGGCACAGCGGAATTAAAATTGAAGAGCTGAACTTAACAGGAGGCAGCATGAGGGTAATGGAAAGAGCTTGGGCTTTGAGGTTGGATAGACACTTGCTTAATTTTGATTTGTTTTGCATGCTAGCAGGGTAATCTTGGGGATTTCATTACATTCTCCATAGGTTGTTATGAGGGTAAAGTGCAATAACATATGTAGACTGTCTAGCAGAATTCTTGGAATGTAGTAGGTACTCAATAGATGTCTTTCTCCTCCTTTGTTATTTCCTCTCTGTTCTTTCCCTTTCCTTCTCTTCCACTCCCCTACCCTGTGGTACCCTCCTGCTAGCTAACTCTGGTCTATCATTTAAGTCCTAAGCACCTCTGCCTGGAAACCCCCAGGTGTATGGAATTGAGGTTTTGCAATGCATGTATCTTTTAAAATAAACAGCCTAGAAAGGACTGAATATGAAGCCTTAAGTCACTTGTCATTGATTATAAGCATCTAAGATTTAAGTGCTTGGCTTAGATGATTCCTGTGGTCCATATCTGTGCTGTGAAAGAATTTAAATTCTGATCTGAACTGAAAGCAAGTGCCTTCAAGTGAAATATGTGGAAACATATATAGAGTCAGTACCCTATCTGAAGTCTTGCTGAGTTAGAATCCATCTTCATTAACTACTACCTCCCTAACCGTAGGCCATTCATGAGTGAAACAGAGTCATGGTTAACCACACAGACTCTGGAGCCAAATTGCCTGGTTCTGATTCTTGGCTCTGGTGCTGACTAGCTGCGTGAAACTGCAAAGCTGTCTAACTTGCTTCTGCCTCAGTGTGCTCATCCTAACATGGGGATAATTAAGCCTATTCATAAGTTGTTGTGAGGATTAAATGAGTTGATTCATGTAAAGCTCCTAGAACAGGCCTGGCCCATATTAAGGGCTTTGGTATGTGGTATTGTCCATCATACTTATCACTCTGAGCCCCAATTTCCTCACTTGTGTATGGGATAATCCACCCTTGCATAGGGCCAGAGGCTTAAATGAGGTGGCATCATGGTCTAGCACAGTGCCGGGCATCAACAGGTATTCGGCTCATGTTTGTTCTCCTGCGGAACTAGTGAGACGTGCAGAGTATCCATCATTTTGAAGAGTTGGCTACGGACTTGTATATAAGTTTGTGCATAAGGTGGGTGTCTAACTGGGAATTTTTGCTAGGTTCAATTTAAGTTACTCATTGATCTTATCATATAAAACTTTAACAGGAGAGATAGACTTCATATGGGCTGAAAACGACACAATGAAATGATGATGATGATGATGATGATGATGATGGTAATGATGATGATAAGGAAACAGGCAGAGATGTTTCCAGAGTTCTCCTTGGAGAGAGAGCTCACACCTCTTTCCAGGGGTGGTGACAGGGCAGATGTTGACTGAAATGTCATTTAGATAAGGAGATGCATCCATGGCAACTAAAGAGACCGGAAACAGGCTGGGAAGACTCAACTGGCAGTGGGTCAGGTAACAAAATGACGGAAATGGCATTCTTTAAATGCTCTCCCGCCAATCATCAGCTTAACTTGGCAGTCAAACTGCCCTACGTGAGAGGTGATCAGAGTGGATCTATGCAGCTAATTTCTCCATAGAACTGGAACGCATTATGACAACATCAACTGTAACCTTGCAAGCCTTCCGAGAAGTGGGAAGGTGCAGCATGACATTTTTCCTGTCTTATGGATTGGCAAGGTTGTTCTCAGGAAATACTGCGAGGCGGAACTTGTTGACTCTCTTCCACTGTTCAGCCCTCCGTGGTTGCATGCCAATCTCTCTTTCTTTTAGAGTCCTTCTTTTACCTGGTTATCAGGGTGAGGAGTTTAGATGATAATACAGCTTAAGATGTTATTTATTACCTTTGAAAGTATTTGTATTTTACAGTTTTTTAAAGAATAAAAAATAGCAGAGCACCATTTGAGGACCTCTTGGTATGAGTTGCCTCAACATCCATAGGAGAAGTCTATGTTTTGACGCAGGAGAAGGAACCATTTTCCTCTAAGTACGTTTTGTTTATCCTCAGAGCCGACTGTGGCTTCCAGTTTCTGTCTTGGTCCTGAGAAAGGCAGCCTTTGCTCCATGTGAACTGCTGTTTGTCCTTGCTCTCTTGCTCCAGTGGCTCTTGACTTTTAATTTGTTTTCTCCTTTCTGCTCAGCTTAACCTGCCAGTGGCTCACACAGGCTCCATGTAGCTGCACAATTGGGTCTGAAGACAAAAAGGATTACCAAACTCAGCTTAAGTAAAGTGACCTTAACAAATACTTGAAACTACATCTTGCCTCAGAATTCTAGATATAGCTACAAAGTCAGTTAGCTAAAAATATTATGAATTTGCCATTTTTAGTCAAATGCAAGACTGTACCTTGAATTTCTTCTCATATGTTTGGATGATCACATCTTAAACCTGGAGGTAATCTAGGCTAATGGCTCGCAAACCTGATCCTTTGGGAACTTTAAAAAGTCGATTCCTGGGCCCTACCCCAGCCCCACTAAATTAGACTCATGGTGGTTGGAGTCCAGGAATCCCAGGAATCTGTATTAGAAGGAATGACAACAACAACTCCTCCTGTGATACCTGTGCTACAGTCAATTGGCCTTTAGTCCAAGGACCAGCACTTGGGAACCAGTCCAACACTTTTTAGTTTGTGAATGTTGAAACTTAGGCCCAAGAAACTTGGCCAGTCACAGAGCAAGGCTGTAAGCAAATTGCCTCCATGACTGGCTTTATGATTATCTTTAGCCGTTCCTTCACAGTGACCACTTAGGGAGTGTTGACAGGCTAGCTGTGTTTCAAGTGAGAAGTGGCCGACATGGTTCTCCTTAACCAGCTGAGTAGCAGCTTTGCCTGCAGTTGCTACTTACAGGCCTCATCCTGTTCTATCAGTAATGGCTTTTAGTTTTCTGTTGCCCCACTGGGCCTACTTTTTATTTAAAGGACTTTCTATTATGGTTAAAGAATACTCCATTGTTGCTTAATTTCTAAATCAAGTGTGCATAAATAATTTATTGATGCAATGTTGCACTCAGACAATTTTTTGAAATTGCCCTGTGTAACGTTATTAAGTGCAGAACCCGGACTGCTAATTTGTCTGATTGGAAAGGGGAAAAAAAGGATCTATATATTATCAAACCATTTGGGTGATAAACAGCATTGCCCCTCAAAAGTGCTAATCACTGTTTTTAGTCATCAGATTTAAATTGTAATTGAAACAGGGTCAGTGCCTTGGAAAAGCACACGCCATGTTTTGTTAACATAATCAGAAAAACAGAGTTGCTACAAACCTTTTCCCCATCTGCCAGTCATTGTATTAAATGGTTCTGCAATTTTATTAGAATTCTCTGTCTCTGCAGATGCCAGTCAGCTGTGAAATTGAAATTGCAAATAGAAATATTACATTTTCATCCACAGTGGAAACTGAGAAAGTCCATTTTTTTGACAGGCAAAGAAATGGCATGACCTTGTCAACTGGGTCATTTCTCAGTTTGGGTTTGAAGGCAGTTTTTGTGGCTCCTGTCTGGAAAGGGAGAAAGGAAGGTGGCTCTGCATTTCTTTTGGCTTTCTCTGGCAATCTGATCAACAAGTATCCTCCGCGGTTCACAGATGGAGAGATTTTGAGCTTTTCTGAATGCAACCCATTTTTCTTTCTCTCTCTTCCTCTGAGCAAATTGAGGTTGTGCTGGAGAAGCTTTAGTGCTTGAGAGGTCCAGAAATTTCAACAAGATGTTAGCTCTAGCATTTTAAAGTTTTCTAGTGGGTAGGGAGGATTAATGGCAGTGATAAATAGTTCTTGTTGTAATCTGAGTTGGGCCTGAAGTAGTGGTCAAGGATGATAGTTGGGGGCTTCCCTGGTGGCGCAGTGGTTGAGAGTCTGCCTGCCGATGCAGGGGACACGGGTTCGTGCCCCGGTCTGGGAAGATCCCCCATGCCGCGGAGCGGCTGGGCCCATGAGCCATGGCCGCTGAGCCTGCGCGTCCGGAGCCTGTGCTCCGCAACGGGAGAGGCCACAACAGTGAGAGGCCCGCGTATCGCAAAAAAAAAAAAAAAAAAAAGAATGATAGTTGGACTGTCTTTCTTTGAGACACTTTTTCTTTTCCTTTTTTCATGGGTAATTCCCGATCATTTGTTTGGCTTTGCTTAAATGTCACTGTCTCTTGGAAGAGTTCCCTGATCAACCTTATCCACTCCCTCGAGACCAGGTTATTTGCACCTGCTTTGAGCTGAGATTACTATTACTACTGTTACCCACCTACAGGTTTTAATGTCTGCCTTCCTTCAGAGCTTGTAGACTTTCTGAGGGACAGAGACCCTATTTATCTTGCTCATTATTATATCTCCAGGCTTAGAATGGTGTGGGTTCATGAGAGTTGGATAGGTCGATATTTGTTAAAAGAATGAATGATGAAATAAAAGGTACCTCCAAAAACAACTTAGGTGAGAGGTACTGGGAAATTAAGAAGACCAGAACTAGGATAAGGGAATACAGGATGGAATTCCATAGAATGGAATGTAGAATAGGAACCAGAGAAATTATAGTAAAGACATAATGGGAACTCTCCATAATGGCAGTTATAAACTCTCCAAGGTTTTGAGGCAGAGGAGAAAAGTTGAGGTGGATCCTTCACCTTCAATTTCAACTGTAAATATTTTGTGGTTTGGAAGGAAATGATAAGGAGATATTTATTCACATAGGTATGTTGTAGTACCCTAAGTATCAACTTGAGTTGAAGAGACCTGGCCTAGCACCTTTTATATTCAGCACAGAGCCCAGCTTAGGCTAGTTACTGTGAATTTGTGCTATCACATGCTAGACCCTGTGTTGAGTGCCTCTCGAACATTATCTCATTTAATCCTCAAAATAATTCTATGACTCTAGGTATAGTTTTTATCCTCCTTCTACAGATATGGAAACTGAAGCATACAGAGACTATCTGACTTGCCCAGGGTCACATAGCTAATTAGTGGTGAAGCTGCAGTTTGAATCTATGACTATTGAATTCCAAAGCTGAACAAACTTCTAACCATGATGATGGGCTGTATCTCCATGCAGACCAGGATAGGTGTTTGATAAATCCCTATTTAATTGCCTGAAGAACGACTATGGGGATACAGGAAGGATTGTCCACTGGATGAGCCAGACGGTTCTCACAAGGTTCCCTGGAAATGAGGTAGCTGGAAGGGTGGTCCCCCTTTCATCAGAGGGAGCTGCTGTGCCTCTACTTTACACAAGCTTTTTAGGTGCTTTCAGCTGGGGCTTCTAGACTGTTGTGCAACTCCCCTAAGCAGCTGGTGCCCCAGTCATACTGGATTTCCAGACTTGGAAGCCTGCTTCCTTGAAAACCCTGTAAAGAGAGAAAGCAGCAGGGAAGGGGTCCATTTCGCACAACCGGTGATGTGTCCAGCTGTGCCTGATGCTAGCATATCTGTGGGATGCTCAGAGAACGGGGGACCATATGCACTGTCCTGCTGCTGAGTTCTTGCCTGAGAGTTCCAGCCTACACTGTGTGACAGTTATGTGGTCTTTGTCTACCCTCCTTGCTTGCCAAGGCCTGACGAAAGGAGCAAGCATCCCTCAGACTTGAGGCAACAGGATAAAATCTGTAATACAGACAACGAGTGTTGCTGATCCTCCTTCCCTCCTTGTGAGTTTCTATGCATGATGGCCTTGAGTGTCTGCTCTTCAATCTGTTTAAGCATCATTATCGTAAAAGTGACTCCTGTTTATTGAACACTTTTATCATGTGCCATACTGTGAGCTAATTGCGTTGTTACAGTATCACTTATTCTCTACAATCGTGCTCTAAGAAATATTATAATCTCTATTCACAGATGAAAAACACCTATAGCCTGTAGAGGCTTAGTAACTTCCCTAAGTTCACATGCTAGTAAGTTGTAGAGCTAGACACCATCTAGGTCCATCTGACTCCAGAGTTCAGTTTTAAAATCAGTATATCATGCTGCCACTCTATGCAATGCTGAAGAATTGGCTGGATCACATTAATGGGCATTGTCTTTGAAGTCATCTTTCTGGTGCAGCTTTGAGAGGCACAATAGCTGGGAGGTATATTAATGCAGCAGATGGGCAGTTATTTTCATTGCCAGGACTGCTCCATGTCTGTGACTGCCCCTTCATCAACAAAGTCCACGCGTAGGACCACAGAGGCAATTAAATCTACTTAGGAGCCAGTACTTCCCCAGGGGATATAAAAGCCTCTCCAGAACATTCCAGTCTCCTCTGTAGAGCTAGCTGGATACTTACCCTCACCAGTGTTTTCATCCCCTAGGCGATAAGCCCTATGGCTTACAAAAGCCTCTCTGGCAAAAATCTCTGGGAGGCACCTGCTATTTGTTTTTTTTTTTTTTTTTTTTTTTTGCGGTACGCGGGCCTCTCACTGTTGTGGCCTCTCCCGTTGCGGAGCACAGGCTCCGGACGTGCAGGCTCAGCGGCCATGGCTCACGAGCCCAGACGCTCCGCGGCATGTGGGGTCCTCCCGGACGGGAGCACGAACCCATGTTCCCTGCATGGGCAGGCGGACTCTCAACCACTGCGCCACCAGGGAAGCCCGGCACCTGCTATTTTTGAGTACCGTCTTCCTTTGCTGGCAAGCTTCCAGAATTTAATTATGGAGCCTGGATTAGTGTAAGACCATCATGTTCCATCTGCTACTGTACTTACTTCCTTTCCCCCTCAAGAGAAGATGCCATTTCCACATCCCTTTTCCAATTTCTATTTGGAGTCAAGCTTGTCCAAGGGCTTAACTGCTGTCTGGTGGGTGCCTTTGGGCTGGTGTATTGCTTCTGATATCTGCCGAAACTGGCTGCCACCAGCCTTGGAATTTGCTTTCTGCATTTTGTCAGAGTCCTACCCTGCAGACACTCTTTTTATAAAGTCCACAGTAGACTCGATTATAAGAAAGGTTGGGGGCTTCCCTGGTGGCGCAGTGGTTGAGAGTCCGCCTGCCAATGGAAAAAAGAAAGGTTGGGGTTGAGTGACTTTTGAGCATTGGCAAATCGCTGCCATTTCTCCTGATCAAAGGTAACCAGAGACCAACGGCACATTTAAGAAGCTGAAAATTGTCATTGTGCTTAATACCCTTAAGCATTCCTGGAAGTCTGCTTACATTGTGGCAGCTCATGCCTCAAAGCATCAGTCTGTTCAGAAGGATGGCCTGCCTGAAGTGCATAGTCTGGGTTATCCCAGCAGAGGGGATGGGCTGCTCACTGTGAGGGGGTGAAACAGGTGCATCTTATTCATGGACTTGGAAAGTTTCTGAAAAAGTGTGAAATTTGGGTTTGGGAAAATTGGACTGTCCCAGTGGCAAGAAAGGGCTTTTGTCTTTATAGGATCCTTGCACTAATGATTTCATCTAGCAAACATCTTTTCCTGTAAATGTGATTTGTTGGACTTCTTAAAGTGGGGTCCACCTGCAACAGGGAGCTTTTACTGCCTGTGGAATGCTCTGCACCCCCTCCCCAAAGATATCCATGTCAAACCCCTGGAACCTGTGGATGTTACCCTATTTGGCAAAAGGGTTTTTGCAGATGTGATTAGTTAAGGATTATGGGATGAGGAGATCATCTTGGATTAGCAGGTGGGCCCCAAATGCCATCACAAGCATTCTCATAAGAGAGAAGAGACAGAGGAAGAGGAGGAGGCAAATGTGATCACAGAGGCAGAGATTGGAGTGATGTGGCCACAACTCAAGGAATGCCTGCAGTCACCAGAAGCTGGAAGAAAGAACGGATTCTCCTCAGGAGCCTCCAGAGGCAATGTGGCCCTGTGGGCACCTTGATTTCAGACTTAAGACATGATAAATTTCTATTGTTTTAAGCCACCCAGTTTGTGGTCATTTGTTATAGCAGCCACGGGAAATGAATACACCACCTTTATCAGTGTAAATAAGTTCTTACTTATATTTCCCTCCTTTCAAGAGAGTTTATGCCTTATTTGCCTGTGTTACAAATTCTTTGCTGTGTGCATGTGTATTAATAACTGTTGACTGTAAGACACTCAATAGTTTTAAAAGTTCTTTGAGCAAATCTATGAAGGTGAACAAGGTTTATGTACTCAGTTCACTCTTGAGGTTAAATGCCTTGCTCTGGAGTCCACCTAGCCTTGAATTGGCAACCTAACTTAGTAGTTAAGAAGTAGTATCCTTCTCTTTCTTCTCTGCATGTGCCCTCATTGGACATTGTCCTGTTTAAAATGTAGCGAGGGAAGTGAAACACCATGGAGTAGTTAAGAAGAGGTTCTCAAATCAGAATGGTTGGGTCTAAACCCTGTCTCCCTTTTTTATTAGCTGTGTGACTTTGAGCAAGTTATTTGAACTCTCTGTGCCTCAGTTTCCTTTAACAACACCTACCTGATACGGTTTTTGTGAAGTTTAAATTACTTAGTTCATGTGATACACTTGTTCATGTAGTAGGAGGAGACCCTTAAACAACATGATAAATCTTAAACAATGTGAAGTTGTTAGTATTTCTGTTAGTGCTAGGCCTGGAACCAGTGGGAGACAAATAAATGGTTGGTATGCCGAACTACAGGTGAGGAAATCCGAGCTCAGGAAGTTGAAATAATGCACCAGCGTTGACATAGCTGGTGAATGGCAAATCAGGGAGCACCCAGTTTACAAACATGATTGTGTGAATTCCCAGAGGAGAAAATCTTTCTAGACGAAATGTTGAGTTGGGTGTGATTTTGAAAATGTGTATTATCTAGCTTCCCAGGTTCCCCAGTATGGATGACATCCCAAGTCTGCCTTTAGGTTTCTTGTTCCAGATCTTTCTCACCTATCCATTAAACTTAGCCTGGCTTGTGCCCTTTTTTCTAGGGACACAATTTTTCTCCAGGTGGCAGCTTTCTACTCTGAGACTCATCAGCACTAATAAGTATGTGGAAATTAATGTGTTAATATCAGTTTTTCCAGGTGAAATGTTTGCATTTTAACAAGAATATTCAGTTTATTATGCCTGAATATTGTTGGTTGGGCTTGGGGAGAATGTATAAATATCACCCCTTTCTTTTGTCTCTGAGTGTGGATCCAAGTGACTCAGACAAATGATTGCCGTTGTTCCTGATAAGCTGTGTTATGGCACGCACTTTGAGACCCATAGGTACATGAGCTTGCTAACATCTCACTTCAGGATTCAATAGCTTTATCTACCCAGTGCATTGCAGGCATTTGTGCAGGCACAATTTTTTTTTATTATTATTATATTTCATGGAAGAGAACAAACTAGAATACATGTTCTTGGCAAGAGGCTTGATTGTCCAACGAGAATTTAGAATGGGCCAAACCTTGCTTTCTGTATTTGTAAATTGAGAAGTGGAACTAGATAGCTTATAAATGTCTCTTCCCTCCCTCTTAATATTCAGTACATTTCAATTATGAAGATGTTCCGTGTAACTTGCCCATGTCCATGCCAAGTCATGTCAGATTTGAGACTAGAATCTAGGATTCTTGACCTCCCCAGTGCAATTTCCTTTTACTCCTCAATGCCCTGACCTTCCCACCCATGCCCATTTTTTTGGTAGAATGAAAATCAGTGTCATTGCCCTGAAACGATATATTCAAAGGTGCCATATAATATTTATGATGCTTATTGGAAATGCACAATGTTTTGCCCAGAGATATACTTCTGATCATTAGACTGATGTAAACAGCTGTCCATTTGGGAAAGGTTTAATTACCACCTCCAGATGTCAGGAGAAGCTGGTTCCAGGACTCCAGCAACCTGGCTGTTTCTCTCTGCTAGCAGGTATCTTCCACCCACCAAGCAGACTTGCACACTGGATACCTCACATCTCAGCAGTGAGAACAGATGCTCCAGACACCTAGAAATAAAGAGGAGATGGCTGGCGACCAAATATGCAGGGGTTCCTAGGCCACATGATGGTTTGCACATTTTCTCCCTTTTCTCTGGTTTCTGGGAAGGGTCTGTATGACTCTCCTTTTTGAAGTGCTGAGGAAATTGGAATATTTTGGCACTTTGCTCTACATAACCTACTCTTTTGGTAACATCCCCATTTTTCTTATTTTTCTCTCAAAAGGAGTAATTGTGATAAAACCCAGTGAATCCTTTACTCAAGTGCCAGACATATTATACGACTGTAGCATGGCATGGGTGTTCATTGCTCTATAAGGGGTTGTTGGCAGAAGCAAAATCTATGCTTTAGATTAAAGATACAGTGCTGGTGTCACTCATCATATAAGATATGTTTAAATGTACAGCATTTGCTACTACAGAATTATGTATCATCTACCTCTACTCACTCTTTATGTAATTGCAGCTCCATGGCTTTAAACACCATCTCTGTGGTGACAGTTTTCAAATTTATATCTCTAGTTCCAACCTCTTTCTTGAATTTCAAACTCAATTGCCTGCAATGTTGTACATGATCCATAACCTATACTTTTCAATGAGGACTCTGCTACAGCCCCATAAACCTCTTAACAGGTACACAGATACTCCTTCCACATAGCTGTGTTCACTCCGTTCACATAGCTGCATGCCTCATTGACTCGATTTCTTCATGTCTCTGCTAAAATGTCAATTTTTTTAAAAAGTATTTGTGATCAGAAAACTTGCACAAGCCTCTTAGATAGCCTCATCCAACAGAGGGCAGACAGCAGAAGAAAGAAGAACTACAGTCCTGCAGCCTGTGGAACAAAAACCACATTCACAGAAAGAGACAAGATGAAAAGGCAGAGGACTATGTACC
>NC_041229.1:93951989-93952732 GCF_002837175.3 Physeter macrocephalus | reverse complement strand
CAGTAGCAGCATAACGGAGGCCGAAGAAAGGATATCTGACCTGGAAGACAGAATGGTGGAATTCACTGCTGCAGAACAGAATAAAGAAAAAGAAGGAAAAGAAATGAAGTCAGCCTAAGGGACCTCTGGGACAACATTAAATGCAACAACATTTGCATTATAGGGGTCCCAGAGAAGAGAGAGAGAAAGGACCCTAGAAAATATTTGAAGAGATTATAGTCGAAAACTTCCCTAACATGGGAAAGGAAATAGCCACCCAAGTCCAGGAAGCACAAAGAGTCCCATACAAGATTGCTCTACCTGGCAAGGATCTCATTCAGATTCGACAGAGAAATCAAAAGCTTTACAGATAAGTAAAAGCAAAGAGAATTCAGCACCACCAACCCAGCTCTACAACAAATGCTAAAGGAACTTCTCTAACTGGGAAAAACAAGAGAAGAAAAGAACCTACAAAATCAAACCCAAAACAATTAAGAAAATGGTCATAGGAACATACGTATCGATAATTACCTTAAATGTGAATGGACTAAATGCCCCAACCAAAAGACACAGGCTTGCTGAATGGATACAAAAACAAGACCCATATATATGCTGTCTACAAGAGACCCACTTCAGACCTAGAGACACATACAGACTGAAACTGAGGGGACAGAAAAAGATATTCCATGCACATGGAAATCAAAAGAAAGCTAGAGTAGCAATACTCATATCAGATAAAATAGACTTTAAAATAAAGAATGTTA
>NC_041229.1:93951576-93951914 GCF_002837175.3 Physeter macrocephalus | reverse complement strand
AAGAAGAAGATATTACAATTATAAATATATATGCACCCAAAATAGGAGCACCTCAATACATAAGGCGACTGCTAACAGCTATAAAAGAGGAAATCGCCAATAACACAATAATAGTGGGGGACTTTAACACCTCACTTACACCAATGGACAGATCATCCAAAATGAAAATAAATAAGGAAACATAAGCTTTAAATGACACAATAGACCAGATAGATTTAATTGATATTTATAGGACATTCCATCCCAAAACAGCAGATTACAATTTCTTCTCAAGTGCGCATGGAACATTCTCCAGGATAGATCACGTCTTGGGTCACAAATCAAGCCTCAGTTAATCT
>NC_041229.1:93945399-93950787 GCF_002837175.3 Physeter macrocephalus | reverse complement strand
TCCAAAAAACTGCAGAGGAAGGAACACTCCCAAACTCATTCTATGAGGCCACCATCACCCTGATACCAAAACCAGACAAAGATACTACAAAAAAAGAAAATTACAGACCAATATCACTGATGAATATAGATGCAAAAATCCTCAACAAAATACTAGCAAACAGAATCCAACAACACATTAAAAGGATCATGCACCATGATCAGGTGGGATTTATCCCAGGGATGCAAGGATTCTTCAATATACGCAATTCAATGAATGTGATACACCATGTTAACAAACTGAAGAATAAAAACCATATGATCATCTCAATAGATGCAGAAAAAGCTTTTGGCAAAATTCAACACCCATTTATGATAAAAACTCTCCAGAAAGTGGGGAAAGAGGGAACCTACCTCAACATAATAAAGGCCATATATGACAAACCCACAGCAAACATCATTCTCAATGGTGAAAAACTGAAAGCATTTCCTGTAAGATCAGGAGCAAGAGAAGGATGTCCACTCTAACCACGATTATTCAACATAGTTTTAGAAGTCCTAGCCATGGCAATCAGAGAAGAAAAAGAAATAAAAGGAATACAAATTTGAAAAGAAGAAGTAAAACTGTCACTGTTTGCAGATGACATGATACTATACGTAGAGAATCCTAAAGATGCCAGCAGAAAACTGCTAGAGCTAATCAATGAATTTGGTAAAGTTGCAGAGTACAAAATTAATGCACTGAAATCTCTTGCATTCCTTTACACTAATGATGAAATATCTGAAAGAGAAATTAAGGAAACACTCCCATTTACCATTGCAACAAAAAGAATAAAATACCTTGGAATAAACCTACGTTAGGAGATAAAAGACTTGTATACAGAAAACTATAAGACACTGATGAAAGAAATTAAAGACGATACAAACAGATGGAGAGATATACCATGTTCTTGGATTGGAAGAATCAAAAGCTATAGTAATCAAGACAATATGGTACTGGCACAAAAACAGAAACATAGATCAATGGAACAAGATAGAAAGCCCAGAGATAAACCCACACACCTATGGTCAATTAATCTATGACAAAGGAGGCAAGGATATACAATGGAGAAAAGGCAGTGTCTTCAATAAGTGGTGCTGGGAAAACTGGACAGCTACATGTAAAAGAATGAAATTAGAACACTCCCTAACACCATACACAAAAATAAACTCAAAATGGATTAGAGACCTAAATGTAAGACTGGACACTATAAAACTCTTAGAGGAAAGCATAGGAAGAATACTCTTTGACATAAATGACAGCAAGATCTTTTTTGATCCTCCTCCTAGAGTAATGGAAATAAAACCAAAAATCAACAAATGGGACCTAATGAAACGTAAAAGCTTTGCACAGGAAAGGAAACCATAAACAAGACAAAAAGAAAACCCTCAGAATGGGAGAAAATATTTGCAAACGAATCAACGGACAAAGGATTAATCTCTAAAATATATAAACAGCTCATGCAGCTCCATATTAGAGAAACAAACAACGCAATACAAAAATGGGCAGAAGACCTAAATAGACATTTCTCCAAAGAAGACATACAGATGGCCAAGAAGCACATGAAAAGCTGCTTAACATCATTAATTAGTAGAGAAATGCAAATCAAAACTACAATGAGGTATCACCTCACACCAGTTGGAATGGGCATCATCAGAAAATCTACAAACAACAAATGCTGGAGAGGGTGTGGAGAAAAGGGAACCCTCTTGCACTGTTGGTGGGAATGTAAATTGATACAGCCACTATGGAGAACAGTATGGAGGTTTCTTAAAAAACTAAAAATAGAATTACCATACGATCCAGCAGTCCCACTATTGGGCATATACCTGGAGAAAACCATAATTCAAAAAGACACATGAACCCCAATGTTCATTGCAGCACTATTTACAATAGCCAGGTCACGGAAGCAACCTAAATGCCCATCGACAGATGAATGGGTAAAGAAGATGTCGTACATATATACAATGGAATATTACTCAGCCATAAAAAGGAAGGAAATTGGGTCATTTGTTGAGATGTGGATGGATCTAGAGACTGTCATACAGAGTGAAGTAAGAAAGAGAAAAACAAATGTCGTATATTAACGCATGTATGTGGAACCTAGAAAAATGGTACAGATGAACCGGTTTGCAGAGCAGAAATTGAGACACAGATGTAGAGAACAAACGTTATGGACACCAAGGGGGGAAAGCGGTGGGGTGGTGGTGGTGGTGGTGTGATGAATTGGGCGATTGGGATTGACATGTATACACTGATGTGTATAAAATTAATGACTAATAAGAATCTGCTGTGTAAAAAAATAAGTAAAATAAAATTCAAGAATTAAAAAAAGTATTTGCAACTTTTATCATGAAGGATTAATATCTCTAATATAAAGTTTCCTAAAATAGAGAAGAAAAATGTCAACAATAAAAAGAAAAGTGACATAAGGATATGAACAGAAAGATCATAGGAAAAGAAATGCTTATGGCTTTTAACCGTATAGAAGATGCTCAGTCTAACCCATAACAATAGAAATGCAGACTACAACTATCCAGAGAGATACCATTATTGACCACAGACTTTTTGGGGAAAGCTGTGGGGAAACAGGCACTTTCATTCATTGCTGTTGGGAATTTGGTGTGATACAGGCACTGTGGAGGGGAATTTGGCAATAGTTAGCAAATCACACAATTATTTATCCTTTGACACAGAAATTCCCCTTTTAGGAAGGTACAAGGACTTGCTGGGGTGGCAGCTGAGGGTGAGGGGATTTAATGGAGAGTGGAGGAGGCAGACATTGAGTATAAATCTTGGTCCCACAGTCAACTGTAGCCACCAACCTCCTTCTAAGTTTCTCTTTAGGAAGAGAGGCTCATGGAACTGTGGAGTACCTGTCCCTAAAACCTGACTGGAGAAATAATTCTGTCAGGTACAAGGAATGGACTCTTGTTCTTTAATCTTTTTCTTACTGTTTGTTACCAATTATCACATTATGTAATTATTTATTTATTATCTTTTCCCCTGCTAGAATGTAAGCTTCATGAGAGTGGGACTTCCTGCCCCATTCCTTGTATCAACACTGCTGAGACAGTGCCTGTCTCATAATAGGTGTCAGTAATATTTTTACTGGATAAATTTTTTAAAAATGAATGAATGAATAAGCAAGACTGAGCCAGAGACTTTACGTTTTTTATCGGTGAGTCTACATATTGTATGATGTTTATAAAACATAATAAACATTTGTAGAGTTACATATTGTGTATATGATTTCTTTTAAAGATTTATTTTTGATGTGGACCATTTTTAAAGTCTGTATTGAATTTGTTACAATATTGCTTCTGTTTTATGATTTGGTTTTTTTGGGCATGAGGCATGCAGGATCCCAACTCCCTGACCAGGGATTGGAGCCGCACCCACTGCATTGGAAGGCGATGTCCCAACCACTGGACCGCCAGGAAAGTCCCTGTGTATATGATTTTCAACCATCTGAAAAAATTTAATATTAGTTGTAATTTCATAAGTAAGAGATGAATAAAATATCCTTGTAAAAATGAATACCTTACAGATAATGCAAGAATTGTCTTTGTCCACTGCCCTAAATTCCTTCTGGTTTGCTACGTATCATTCTAGACCCATGTGGATTCAAACAACATCTCTATCTGTATCTCAGTATCATTGCAATCAATAATCATCTGTGCATTCTTACTAAGTATATATCTTCATTGTGAATGCACGTGTGTGTGTGTGTGTGTGTGTGTGATGAATGGTATTAGTGCATATTCTGCAACTTTCGCTTTTCATTCAGAATGTAGGAATTGAGGAAGATGGCGGAAGAGTAAGACGCGGAGATCACCTTCCTCCCCACAGATACATCAGAAATACATCTACACGTGGAACTGCTCCTATAGAACACCCACTGAACGCTGGCAGAAGACCTCAGACCTCCCAAAAGGCAAGAAACTCCCCACGTACCTGGGTAGGGCAAAAGAAAAAAGAATAAACAGAGATAAAGAATAGGGACGGGACCTGCACCAGTGGGAGCGAGCTGTGAAGGAAGAAAGGTTTCCACACACTAGAAGCTCCTTCACGGGTGGAGACTGCAGGTGGCAGAGGGGGGAAGCTTTGGAGCCAAGGAGGAGAGAGAGATTCCTGCACAGAGGATCGGTGCCGACCAGCACTCACCAGCCCGAGAGTCTTGTCTGCTCACCCGCCGGGGCGGGCGGAGGCTGGGAGCTGAGGCTTGGGCTTCGGTCGGATCGCTGGGAGAGGACTGGGGTTGGCGGCATGAACACAGCCTGACGGGGTTAGTGCACCACGGCTAGCTGGGAGGAAGTCCGGGAAAAAGTCTGGACCTTCCGAAGAGGCAAGAGACTTTTTCTTCCCTCTTTGTTTCCTGGTGCGCGAGGAGAGGGGACTAAGATCGCTGCTTAAAGGAGCTCCTGAGACGGGCGCGAGCGGTGGCTATCAGCGTGGACCCCAGATCCGGGCATGAGATGCTAAGGCTGCTGCTGCTGCCACCAAGAAGCCTGTGTGTGAGCACAGGTCACTATGCACACCTCCCCTCCCAGGAGCCTGTGCAGCCCGCCACTGCCAGGGTCCCGTGATCCAGGGACAACTTCCCCGGGAGAACGCACGGCATGCCCCAGGCTGGTGCAATGTCATGCTAACCTCTGCTGCCGCAGGCTCGCCCCGCACTTCGTGCCTCTCCCTCCCCCCAGCCTGAGTGAGCCAGAGCCCCGGAAGCAGCTGCTCCTTTAACCCCGTCCTGTCTGAGTAAAGAACAGACGCCCTCAGGTGACCTACATGCAGAGGCGGGTCCAAATCCAAAGCTGAACCCCAGGAGCTGTGCAAACAAAGAAGAGAAAGGGAACTCACTCCCAGCAGCCTCAGGAGCAGCGGATTAAATCTCCACAATCAACTAGATGTACCCTGCATCTGTGGAATACCTGACTAGACAGTGAATCATCCCAAATTGAGGAGGTGGACTTTGAGAGCAAGATATATTATTTTTTCTCCTTTTCCTCTTTTTGTGAGTGTGTATGTGTATGCTTCCGTGTGAGATTTTGTCTGTATAGCTTTGCTTTCACCATTTGTCCTAAGGTTCTGTCCGTCCATTTTTTTTTTTACTTAAAAAAATATTTTTTCTTAATAATTATTTTTTATTTGTTATTTTAATAATTTTATTTTATCTTTATTTTATTTTATCCTCTTTCTTTCTTCCTTCCTTCCTTTCTTTTCTTTTTTCTTTTCTTTTCTTTTCTCTTCTTTTCTTTTCTTTCTTTTTCTCCCTTTTATTCTGAGCCGTGTGTATGAAAGGCTCTTGGTGCTCCAGCCAGGAGTCAGTGCTGTGCCTCTGAGGTGGGAGAGCCAACTTCAGGACACTGG
>NC_041229.1:93944560-93945387 GCF_002837175.3 Physeter macrocephalus | reverse complement strand
GATCTCCATCTCAGCACCAAGACCCAGCTTCACTCAAGGACCAGCAACGAACAGTGCTGGACACCCTATGCCAAGCAACTAGCAAGACAGGAACACAACCCCATCCATTAGCAGAGAGGCTGCCTAAAGTCATAATAAGGACACAGACACCCCAAAACACACCACCAGATGTGGACCTGCCCACCAGAAAGACAAGATCCAGCCTCATCCGCCAGAGCACAGGCACTAGTCCCCTCAACCAGAAAGCCTACACAACCCACTGAACCAACTTTAGCCACTGGGGACAGATACCCAAAACAATGGGAACTACAAACCTGCAGCCTGCAAAAAGGAGACCCCAAACACAGTAAGATAAGCAAAATGAGAAGACAGAAAAACACACAGCAGATGAAGGAGCAAGGTTAAAACCCACCAGACCTAACAAATGAAGAGGAAATAGGCGGTCTACCTGAAAAAGAATTCAGAATAATGATAGTAAAGATGATCCAAAATCTTGGAAATAGAATAGAGAAAATGCAAGAAACATTTAACAAGGACTTAGAAGAACTAAAGAGGAAACAAGCAATGATTAACAACACAATAAATGCAGTTAAAAATACTCTAGAAGGGATCAGTAGCAGAATAACTGAGACAGAAGAACGGATAAGTGACCTGGAAGATAAAATAGTGGAAATAACTACTGCAGAGCAGAATAAAGAAAAAAGAATGAAAAGAACTGAGGACAGTCTCAGAGACCTCTGGGACAACATTAAACACACCAACATTCGAATTATAGGGGTCCCAAAAGGAGAAGAGAAAAAGAAAGGGATTGAGAAAATATTTGAAGA
>NC_041229.1:93912510-93943348 GCF_002837175.3 Physeter macrocephalus | reverse complement strand
GCAATACAATCCTACCTTAAGAAACAGGAAACATCTCAAATAAACAACCTAACCTTGCACCTAAAGCAATTAGAGAAAGAAGAACAAAAAAACCCCAAAGTTAGCAGAAGGACAGAAATCATAAAGATCAGATCAGAAATAAATGAAAAGAAATGAAGGAAACGATAGCAGAGATCAATCAAACCAAAAGCTGGTTCTTTGAGAAGATAAACAAAATTGATAAACCATTAGCCAGACTCATCAAGAAAAAAAGGGAGAAGACTCAGTATGTATCGTGCTGGTTTTGTCACTCCATATGGATGTTCTTTATTTTTAAAAACTACTGCATATAATTCCATAATTTGGATATGGCATAGCTTAATTAACCATTTTCCTACTTACGGAAAATTAGTCTCTAATATTTTGTATTACTACAATGCTCTAATAAGTGCTTTTATTCATATCTTCTGTAGAAGTGGATATGAGCATTTAAGATTTTAATCACTACTGCTAAATTGCTCTCCAAGGTGGCCGTACACATTTTGTGTGATGGTACCCATTTCCCCACAGCCTCACTAATGCTTAATATTGAATATTATCACACTTTAATATTTCTTGCCAATCTAATAGGTAATAAATGCATATCATCATACTTTCAATTTGCATTTCCACATTCACAAGTAAGATTAAATATCTTTTTATATTTTTATTAACCATTCATAATTCCTCTTTTATGATTTATCTGTCGTATATTTGCCCATTTTTCTATTGTATTGTTTGTATTGTTGATTTCTAGGGGTCCTTTGTATAGCCTAGACATTAATCTCCTATTACGTGTACTATAATAAATAAACTGTATACAGTTTATTTTATACCTTTAAGCTATGTTTATTTTGTGTTTCATTATGCAGAAGTTTTAAATTTCAATCTAGTCAGATAATCTTTTCCTTTTTCTAAAAGGCATTTTGTCTTTAAGAAAGTTTTTCCACCTCAAGGACATAATATATTCACCCATAATTTCTTCTATTATTATGGATTTGTTTCTTACATTTAGATCTTTAATCCACCCGAAAACTTTACCTAATTTCCACATTTCATTCACTAACTTATTTCATGTAGCTGTTCCCTCACTATTACTCCATGTTGTACATATCTCCCTTTACACAATAGGCAGACTTCTGAGCAGATAAGCACATATTATTCGGGTCAGTTGAGTAACTTTTAAAATGATATACAAAGAATGCGGGTGGTTCGTTTTCTGTCATGTGAAGGTATTTTATAAAGTGAGCACCCAGCTCCTAATTTCTTTTGCATAAATCCCTATCTTCATGTGGTTGGTTTCTTTTTAGTTAGGTCTGGCTGCAAGTCCGAGTGCTTTTAATAAATGTTTGCTGAGTTGATTTGAATGTGTGCTGTTTCAGGCAGCTTTAAATCATTGACTCTTCTGTGTTTCACTTTTTCTTCTTTCTTCTACCCATTTCAAGTATCTGATTAATTTTAAAAAGGAAAAAAATCAGAGATAAGGCTCTGCAAGGTGATAAAATACAGGCCTTGCCTTTCAGGGAGGCAAAATCATACACAGTAGGATTTCAGAATCGACCCAACATCATTCCCATTTTCCAAATGCTGTGTCTTCTGATGCCTGGAATTCCTTTAACAGAGGGCAACATATTGCACTGCCCAGCTGGAGGGGAGTTAAAGTGCACATTATCCTGAGAGAGCCAGTTCATCAAACTGAGTTCTTTGTGAGGTGTTACTGTTTCTTTGCTGGAAATGGATATGATTTAGATGTGGAAGTGAGAAATGACAACCTGAAAGAGGGAAGACCTTGGCGAAGGGGCCAAGGTCTTTGTTTCTTAATCTTTAAAATGGAGATAATTATAGAATCTACCTCATAGCGTGATTGTGAGGACTAAATAAGATAATGCTTTCCCGGAACCATAGCACAGTGCCTGGGACATAATTAACTATCAGACAGAAGTTAGCTACTATCATTTTTAAGAAATGTAGCAGGTGTCTTTTGTGGTACATGTATGATTGTCCCTCCATCTGTGTAGTTCTGATGAGGCTGACCCAGGTAGGACACAAGTGACCGAGGCCTGGCCAGTCAGAATATTCCATTCCCTTAGACACATTGTTGGGTCAGGGACCCAAGTTAGTCTAATGAGCACCAGCTCTAAGATTTTCACCGGAGCTATTGGGAAGGAAGCACTCTTTTTGCCTGGTGTTGCTAATCTGGTAGAGTGAAAGCCTGGAGCTGTTGGCTTACCCATGCTTAAGAAGACCTGCTTTATAATAAACCAACACAGGAGGAAGCAGAGCTGAAAGACACATTTCTGCTGGCACTGTGTGTGTCCTAGATCCAGGCATGCCTGAAGCAGGAAATCTCTGGGCTTCTTTGTAACAGGAGACTATACATTTCCTTTTTTGCTTAAGCCAATCTGAGTTGAGTTTTTGTCATAGAAAATGTTAAGGTTGCTGTCCTTTATTCATGTGAGAGTTCAAGTAAATTGATTTGAAGCAAGCATGGATCTTTTTTAACCACATCTGTATGCAAATTCCCTGCGAAATTCGTGTCTTCCATTTCTGCAAGGGTGGCTGCTGTGCTTCTGCGGGGGTTGGTTGGAAAAAAGAGTGTTAAATGAAACTGGATTCTTGTGGCTTTCTAATATCTGTTCATTTACTTAGAACATAAGACTCCTACTTGGCAGGGAATTCACAAAAGTAGAAACAGCAGGGATTTTCTTAAAGCATAGTACTGTGCAGTTTCCAATTAATTCACTGCCTAACTATCCGCTGTCCATTAGGAAATGCTTTTATTAACATATAGCACCTCAGGACTTTTTGAAGGTATTAGGGCTTAAAAGTGATTCATGAGAAAAAGAATGAGGCGAAAACCTTCATATAAAAAAACTCCTACCTTAATTTAAAGTCCCCACACAGTGAGTTAGTATGGGACACCCAGGTTGCATTAATACATGTCAGAAAGCAGGTACCTTAAAACTGAAGGCTCAGAAGTTGGCTCATTCCCAGACTTCTATAGTACACCACAGGAAGCCCAAACCTTGAAAAAATATAAATTGAGGCCTTGATGTTGCTCCCAAGAATAAATTTTGGGTTAAGGGCAGCTAAATCTGATGATGGTAGCTTTTGTGCTAACAGACTCCAAATACTCTAGAACTCCATTTACTTCTCCCAGTCTTCATCCTTGTCCTTAGGTATACATGATGATTTCTGTATGTCAGGTGTATTGTGTTTCTCCAGGTGTGTGTGTGTCTGTGTGTGTCTGTGTGAATTCAGCTGAGATAGAAATGTCCCTGATCTTCCCCTACCTCTCCCCTTAGATTGGTAAGAATCTTGCCCTCTCTGTTCCTTAATGTGTTGTGTGTACCACATCATATTATCATTATGCTTGATATTCACCAGATTTCAATTGCTTTTGAGCAAAATTGCCCTGGGATTGTATCTTCCTTGAATGTAGGGGTTGCATCTGTTTTGTTTAACCATGAGTCCCTAGACCTTGATTCAGTGCCTGAACCAGAGTAAGGTTTTAGTAAGCATGAAAGAGATTGTTTCTTAATGCTAGGTGTCATCCTAGCCCTTCTGAGTTTTCCCCTGTATTAGAGTGTAGGCCTAGAAACTGCACTCCCTTATCCACAGGATTCTAGTTAGATTCCATCAATGAGTGGCCCTCATGTGAGATTTGACAGGTGGAAGAGAAAACAAGCCAGTGTTCCTCTGGTGACACCTGTGGACAGGTGTGTGGGCATTGGAAATGGCAGGGGTGACGTTTTGCCCGTAACTTTTGAGCATTCTTTTGAGAATCACCTACTTTGGTGCTATAGGTAGCCAAGGCTACAGGTAATAGCTTCCTTATGATCCTGCATTTCTGGATTTGCTGAAAGCAGCCTTCCTGCCCTTTATTCCTGCAACCTTTGAATGGTTATGCAAGTGTCTATTTTTCTGTAGTAATGCGCTTCCTACTTTAAATACCTACAGTAATTGTTTTTTGTCTGATTAAACACCGATTGATAAGATGATAATTGATTGCCTGACCTTAAACTTTGTGGCATGTGGTTTTAATCTTCTGATTTGAATTATTTATATTGAAAAATGTGTATATTACTAGCCAGTGAGTGTACCTCCTGGACAGACCAGCATCCACATCTTAGACTGGCTTTGTTGTAAACTGGTGGTGGTCTTATACACAGTAGCTCTAATAAAGAGATGAAATTTTGTTTCTTGGTGAGGTATTGTCCCCAGTTAAAAAGGAATAGCCCCTGCCTGAAAGTGGAAGTGGAATATAACTAGTTCTAAGAAAATGAGAGTTATGTACTGTTCAATTTTGACTGTCAACAAACAATTTAAAAATCTGAGTGGCTTACAACAACAAGCATTTATTTTCTTGTTCCCAGGTCTGCAGGTTGGCTGTAACTGTGATGGGCTCAGCTGGGAACTGGCTGGGCTTGGCTCCAGCTTTTGAGCTGGGTTCAGGTCAGTTCTGCACGTTTCTCCATTTTCTTTGGACTAGCAGCTCTCCTATGCAGGTTCTTCTCATGACAAATCACAGGAGCATGATAGCGCAGGGCAAAACAGGAAAGACATTTAGAGCTGCTGTTCACATCATGTCTGCTCACATTCCATTTGCTAAAGCAGGTTATATGACCAACGACACCATCAACCCGTGGTTGGAGGCATTACACAGGCTCCTAGCCAAAACAGAGAGCTTTTAGGATAAATTATAATAGAATGCTCAGTCAAGTCATGGCTTCAATCTGTAATATGGACTCAATCATCTAATGCTTTATAGAGGAAAAAGAATAAGCAACTCAACTTTCTGGGTAAAAGATACTTGTCAAGTGAAATTTAACGCTAGAGTGAAAGTGGGGTGTGAGGAGAATCAGAAAATTCTCAATAAAAATGTGATTTGGAAGGTATTCAGATGCCAGGGTCCTCCTCATCATTGTGTTCCTAGTGCCTGGACCATAATGTATATTACATAAATATTTGTTGGGAAGTGAATTATTGAACTAATGGTATTGGTTGACTAGTAGGCTGTGTTGAGAAGGGTTCTGTTGTATAGGCTTGTGGTTGATTAGTGATGTCTGCTTAGAGGAGCGTCCAGAGGAGGGACATGTATTTACCATTGCTGCATAACTCTACTTTTCCTTAGATCAGATGGATCTCTTTCAGCTTTCACTCTGTGACTGAGATTCCTTGAAGGAAAAGACTCAAGTTCATCTATGAATACTCCACAAAACCTAAGAAAGAAGAGGGAATCAGAGTTTCTTAATGCCATGAGTAGTTCAGCATATGTTTATTTTGAAGTCAGGTCAGAATTTAGCATCAGCAGACACTTCAAAGCCCCCGTCCATATTCCCTCAGCACTTTCCATTTCCGTGCACTTTTAGGATGCTGTATTTAATGATATAATGCATGCTAAGTTCTTAGCATGGTGCCTGACACATCAGAAATGCTTGCTATTATTATTAGCTATTTTATGAATTTAATTGTAGTCATTTATTGCTGGAAAGATGCAATGGATTTACACATCTACTGGTGAGTAGAAAGAGTAGAAAAGTACTGTGGTACAAATGATTGCAGATCTTCAAGGGATGGTACCAGGCCTCAGCCTTCCCCTTGAAGTCTCTGATAATAGTTATATGCTTTAAGCAAAAAACAACAAAATAAAATCAAAACAGAACAATGTATTCTTTTGAATGTCTGGTTTAGCCTAGGAGCTAAGAACAGGCTCACTTAATCACTGTGGTAACATTTTCTGGCCTCCTCTCTCTTTCTTGTTCCTTTTCTCCCTCTCCTCCCACTTAACGTTGGCTGAAGAAAAGAGAAGTGGAGAAATTCTCCCCCAAGTAATCAAACATGCCAATCAGAAAGGAGAGACTGCCAGGTCCCAGGAGCTGGGTGGCAGTTTGTAAGTACCAGTTGTATCAAGGCACATGTGATGTCGCTGGAAGCCAGGCATGCTCAGAGAAGGCTAGTTTGATGTGTTATCCAATTCACAGGCATGAACGCCTGGCCTGCTGAGTCTGGTTTTCCTCTATCGACACTTGAGAGCAAAGCACAGAAATCAAAGTGCCTACCGTGCTGATATCAGCCAAATGTTTGCAGAGTTGTCTCCATTAATGGGAAGCTAATGGTGGCAGGAAGGAAACTACTCAGGAATCCTCTTGGTATAAAGTATGGTGCTTGGCGGGAGCCTGATAGACTTGGGTACAAATTTGGCTCCACTGGTCCATAGCTATCTGACATTGGTTGATTTTCTAAACCACATTGAGCCTCTGTTGCCTTGCTGGTGAAACGGGGACAACATTGCCTTTCTTATGAGGTTATTGTAAGAGTCATGTTATTTCTTGCTTATAACTCTCCAGTAGTTTCTCACAGAATTTAGAATAAAATTCCAACTCTTTATCCTGGATTAAGTATTTCTCTGTGATCTGGCCACTGCCTACCTTTTGGACATTATTACCTACCACTCCCCTCTTGCCCAGCATGGTCTGAACACCCTAGTCTTTTTTTTCTTCCTCCAACATGTCAGACTCCTTCCAGGTTATCAAGGCCTTTGTACCTGCCCTTCCCTCTGCCTGGAGTGCTCTTGCCCCCAGTTTTTGCATGCTGCATTCTCACCAAACATGTCTTATAGCTCAGTTCACCACCTCCACCACCGTCATCACCATTATTATCATCGCCACCAGCCCCATCACCATCATCATCATTATTAACATTTATTAAGTACTTACCATGTGCTCAGAACTATTCTTTAGCATTATTTGTGTCCTGACTCATTTAATCTTCACATCAACTTTCTGAGGTGGGTTAAATTATTATCTCCACTTTACAAATGAGGGAACTGAGGCACTGGAAAGTCTAGTAACTTGTTCAAGGTTACACAGCTAATACAGAGCTGGTATATGAATCTAAACAAATACCAGAAGCTAGTACTTAATCATTGTGTCTCTCTAGCCACTCAAATTTAAGAAGCCATCTAGTCACCTTCTCTAACTTCGCCCAGTTTCAATTCTTTGCACAGCAATTATCTCTGATTTTTTCTTATCTGTTTAACTTGTTGATTTGTTTATTATGTATTTTGTTATTTATGTAGCCATGAAAATGAGGTAGACTGTTTTGTTCACTTCTTTATCTCCAGTGACTTGAAAAAAGCCTGGCACTTAAGATGTGTTCAATAAATATTGGTTGAATGAATGTATGAATGTTGTGATTCTAATTTCAGGTCTGAGCTTGGAAAATAACAGGCTCTTAATACATGTTACTTTCTCTCATCCCCATGGCCTCCATTATGGTTGAAAGGGCTCCATTTTGATTATGATGGGGACCCCAATTTTTCAGTACCCCATTTTCTTTCCTGTGGCTTATTAGGATTCCCTATGGGAATAGGCCATGACCCCCTCAGGCACTGAATGCCCTCTTGGGTCCCATTTCTCCCATCCTCCAAATCAGTAACTTTAATATGTAGCCTATCTTTAGGTTTAGACTCTGGGGAAATCTAAAGTAGCTCTTAATCAGGAAAGGTTCAGATATACTTGTGTATCTTGACAAGCTCAAGCTCCTTGTCTGAATTTTAGCACCCTGCATAAAGTAATGTGAATCAGAAGATAGAATCCCTGTTTTTTTTGTACCTCAGGTACAGAGGGTGGACGAGACTGTTCTTCAGCACTGTATGTGTACTAACATACATCATTGTCATTGGCCATACAGAGCCTCTCTCATTTTTATTTAATTTATTCATTTCCTTTCAACTTTTTTCCAAACTCTCATTTCCTTTCCTGCTCATAGACAACCATTCTAACGTTTTTAATGTACGTATTGATACTTTTGTATGTGATCTTATAAAGTGTGCTTTCTTGTTTTATATTTTTGTATTATTAATTTATATAAATGGTATTGCATGACATATCCTTCTGTTCCTGCCTTTTTTCCCCAGTCTGTATTATGCTGTAATATTCATTTCTGTGTAGCTGTCTGTGCATCTAGTCCAGTGCTTCTAACGGCTGCAGAGACCTCTGTGGTGTGTCCCCAACACATTCTAATGAGACTCCTGGGAATAAACCTTTCCTGCCCAGGGTCTCCTCACAGTTCACTGGGACACCAGAGACCTCTTCGTCTTATCCTTGTCTTCCTTTTGTTCTTCTGCACGCTTCTATTCTCCCCATTCCACCTCACCCCAACTCAGCTTTACCAGTGCCATGCCCCCACTTTGCCCACCGATTTTCAGCACCTAGACTACAGGTTGCAACTAAATATTGAAAGCATACTCGTGTATTTATTCATTTAACAAATATTTATTAATTTTAGACTATGTACCAGGGCACTATTCTAGGAAATGGTGATTTAGCAGTGAACAAGACAGTCAAGTTTCCTATTTCCATGGAGTTTAGGCTTTAGAGGAGGGAGACAAACAATAAATGATTGTACAGATAAATAAGTAACATGTTTTCAGAGAACACCCCCTTTAAGAGATGAATTTGATCTGAATTCCAAATGACAAGAAATAGTCACGCAAACACCTGGGACCTGAGGGGATCTGGAAACTGGAACAGCAAGTGCAAATGCCACATGGTGGGCAGAAGCTTGACCTGTTCAAGAAACAGCAAGAAGATTAGTGCGGCTAGAGGAGAGTGGGGGAGGGGGAGAGTGGGAAGAGATGAGGCTGGAGAGCCTAGGCCAGGTAAGACAGGACATGGTGAGGAGGGTGATTTTATTCTAAGTGCAGTGGGAAACCTGTGGAAGATTTAAAGCAGGTATTATAGTATTTGCAATATGTAGATGATACCCCTCTTCCCTCTCACTCTAGTAGATCTTGGAGGTGGGAGGGTTCTAGTTTGGTTTCTGCATGGGCACTGGGGGCTTTCTTACTCTGGGCCATCCTTCCCAGGGAAGGATGCAGTTGTCTCTGGCATAGGTACTAAACTATATGTGCCCTGTGTCATGACTCTGGGCTTGTTAGAACTATACCATGCTGTGCATCATTCAAAACTGATGGCCCTGAACTTCTTTGTCTCATATACGTTTGAATCGGGAGTCAGCCTCAAAATCCACCCAGAGTATACACTGAAGACAACGGCTGTTTCCCTAGAATCCAGAGCTTTTCCTTGGGGTGTACCCCCAGCCTGTCACCAGAAGTTGATGAATCCTGCCTGAGCAGGAAGATTCAGGGGCAGATGTATAGAGGTCTATTTGTTCATATCATAGCTATCTCAGGATGAAGTTTCCATTGTTTAGTCAGTTGAGCTCAAGTTTTAAATCACTAGATAATTCACCAAATATTCTGAATATTTTCTTCTGGGGGTAACACCCTACTTCTACAGCTGTGTAAGCCTTAGCATTCACCTTTAACTGGGCCCCAAAGCTACCTTTTTATTTTTTTTATTTTTTATTTTTTTGGCTGCGTTGGGTCTTCGTTGCTCCGCGCATGCTTTCTCTAGTTGTGGCGAGCGGGGGCTACTCTTCGTTGTGGTGCGCGGGCTTCTCATCGTGGTGGCTTCTCTTGTTGTGGAGCATGGCCTCTGGGCGTGCGGGCTTCAGTAGTTGTGGCTCATGGGCTCTAGAGCGCAGGCTCAGTAGTTGTAGCGCACGGGCTTAGTTGCTCCACGGCATGTGGGATCTTCCCAGCCCAGGGCTCGAACCCTTGTCTCCTGCGTTGGCAGGCGGATTCTTAACCACTGCACCACCAGGGAAGTCCCAAAGCTACCTTTAAGATTATGCTGCAAGTTGTGCAGATGTGGTGGATTCTCTCCTCACTGGTGTGCTCACTCCAGCCCACTTCTCCTGATGTCAGCTGTCTTACATCAGTGCCGTAGACCCCACACTTCTCTGTTTTCAGCCTTGGAATAGCCAGTCCTCTAGTTTGTTTCTCTCCACCATAGTGTTCAAGTGGTTAATGGCTCGTAAACAAGTAATGAGCTTTCAGTGTACATTTAAAGGAGTCCTTGGTGAGTAATCCTTTGTTTTGTGAATAATCACCCAATAATTTACCTCCTTACAAGTATAGATTTGGAGTTTTTATTAAAGAATGTCCTTGTAGCAGTATTAAGGGGAATTAAATGAGTGTTTTTAGAAACTATTTGACTAGGGGGAGAGGAATAAAAAGGGTAATCAAGGTGAGCAAAGTGAGATCATCGGCTGTATAAAACTGTTTGTAGGGGAAGTCTTCTGTGAACCTAAAGGAATGAATGTCTTGAGGTAGTATTTTGGGGGAAAATATTGAGAAGTAGATTTTTAACTAGAAAAACTCACACCATGCACATATAGCTGCCCCCCCCATTTGTGAAACAGAAACCTAGTTGTATGAACGGTTAAGTGAAACTTCCAAAATGTTTTACATATGAGTACATTCAGGACCAGCTACATGATTTGTGGGGGGCCCAGTGCAAACTGAAAATGCAAGGTCTCTTGTTTATTTTCAGAATTTCAAGCAATGACAGTGGAGCTTTAAATCAAGCATGGGTCCTCCTGTGAGTGGGACCCTGTGTAGGACACATGCCCACGAAGTTGGCCCTAAGCACAGTTGCTTTTACTGGCAATTTGTAATAGATGCACTTAGTGTGAAGAGGTGAAAAGACTACGGACTCCGCAAAGATAAACCTGGGTTTCAATCATAAGTATCTGCAGTTTAATAATGTAGTGGCCAGTGGCAAGTCACATGACCTCTTTGAGCTTCAATGGAGGTGTTACTCTTTAGCTTGCAGTATTCCTGAAAGGATGAGTAATGCTTTACTACAGTGCCTTGCAAGGAGAAAGAGTTCAATATATAATGGCTATGATGGTGATTGGACACGTGAGTTAAAAAGCTGAAACTCTTTAATAATTACCATCTTTGTTTTCCAGTGCCTGTTCCTTCGACAGATCTTATGACAATTATAGATTTCAAGCTTCTATTTAAGACCAATTCTAGGGACACTAATAGAGCCACTGCTACTTATATAGGAAGTGGGAGTGGGATTAAAAAGTTGAATATGAGACTTTCCTCTTCTTGAGATGCTTGTAATCTAGTGAATGGGATAAGACAAGAATACAAGTGGCTGTACTGTAATGTAGAGTAAGATAAGTGTTAGAGAGTTACTTGACCCAAGTACTGAAGATATATAAAGAAAAATGAAACCAAATATGGCTAGAGAATAGCTGCAAGATTGAGGTGGCTCCTTTATTGCTGCAGAAGATGAAATTATTAAAGTTGAAGGAACAAGTGCTGCTACAAATTGAAATAGGCTCCACTCTTTTTGTGAGGAGTAAACTATGTGGGGTAAACTATGATTTTGGGGGTAAACTATGATTTTTGTGGCCCCAATGAACTATGCCTCATAGTATTCCTGTACTTATGTGGATCCCTCCCTTTGAATCTGGATGACCTTGTGACCTGCTATACTCATAAAATATGACAAAAGTGACAGTGTTCTAGTTTAAGCCCAAGCCTAAAGAAATCCAGGTAGCTTTTACTTTTGTACACTTGGGGACCTTGAACAACGGTTCTGGAGAGATCATCTGGAGAGTCTGCAAAGAGAGTCTGAGAATCGTGGAGGAGAACTAAGGAGCCCAGCCAATAGAGAGAACTGTGACCCAGATATATGACCCTAGTCAAGCTGTTGCAACCCATCTCCAGATGTTTGGGCCATCCTAGCTGAGGTGCTAGATATGTCAAGAGACCATCTAGAATACTCCAGCCCTGGCATATATCATGTGGAGCAGAGATGGGCAAGCCCTACTGTGCCTTGTCTGAGTTCCTGACCCATAGAATGGTGAAATATAATAAGAGAGTTGTTTTAAG
Source organism: Physeter macrocephalus (assembly GCF_002837175.3). NCBI lineage: Eukaryota > Metazoa > Chordata > Mammalia > Artiodactyla > Physeteridae > Physeter > Physeter macrocephalus. The sequence continues at coordinate 93,931,569 of NC_041229.1, read as the reverse complement.
TCACTAAGTTTTGGGATAGTTTGTTTTATAACAATAAAGAATTGAAACAAAAATTGGTACCCAAATGTAGTCTGCTGCTGTAACAAAAAGTGTAAAACATGGAGCACTGGCTTTGGAAATGGGTGGTGGCAGGGAACAGAAAGCACTACACAAGACTGGAGTGGGGACTGGAAAAGTGGTGAAAATTGCTGCTGGAGGCTGGAGAACATGAGACTGATATTCCATATTGGCAGAACAGTTGGCCAAACCGTTGCCTTGGTCACATGGAAGACAGAATGAGTATCTAATAAGTTCATGGATTTGGTAAGGAGATATCCAGGCAGAATGTGGGAAGTGCCAACTGGCTCCTTTTAACTGCCTATCATAAAGTAAAAGGAAGATCAAGATGAGCTAAACAAAGAACTTTTAAATTTTCAAACAGAATTTAGAGAAAGTGTGAGGAAGTTAGAACTTGCTGGGTTTGCAAATAAAACTATTTCTCCTTCCCAGCTTCCACAGCCTGCAAAAGTTAAAAAAAAAAAAAAATTACATACAGTGCTTTTTGCATTCACTTTAAATTGACCACAAATCTTAAATGGACACTCAACACTACCAGCTAATCCTAATATAATTTCCTAACCGACTCTTTTTCCCAGTCAGCAAGAATATTTCATAACTCCTCTTCTATCCTCAAGTCTCTAGCACCCCTGCTCCATCATTGACAACTTTATTTCAGACCTTATAGAGAAAAAAAGTTGCAATTAAATAAAAATGAATTCACCTACCTGACACTAACTCTATTAACCTCCTGCATCTATATCCACACATTTTGCCTTTCCTCCTAAGAAGAAGCGTCTCTGCTCTTGTCCAAAGCCAATCCCTCCACTTGTGCTTTGGTTTCACCCTCCTCTTATTTACTTAAGGATTTTGGTCCTGCACCGATCTCCATCTTGTCTAGCAAACCCCACCTACTCTACTGGATTATTTCCACTGGCATTTAAGCATGTCTTTGGGTGTTTTTTTTAAAAAATAAATTTATTTATTTATAGTTTTGGCTGCATTGGGTCTTCGTTACTGCGCGTGGGCTTTCAGTGAGTGGAGGCTACTCTTTGTTGTGGTGCGCGGGCTTCTCATTGTGGTAGCTTCTCTTGTTGCGGAGCACAGGCTCTAGGCATGCGGGCTTCGGTGGTTGTGGCATATGGGCTCAGTAGTTGTGGCTCGCGGGCTCTAGAGCGCAGGCTCAGTAGTTGTGGTGCACAGGCTTCATTGCTTCACGGTGTGTGGGATCTTCCTGGACCAGGGCTCAAACCCGTGTCCCCTGCATTGGCAGACAGATTCTTTTTTTTTTTTTAACATCTTTATTGGAGTATAATTGCTTTACATTGTTGTGTTAGTTTCTGCTGTATAACAAAGTGAATCAGCTATATGTATACATATATCCCCATATCCCCTCCCTCTTGCATCTCCCTCCCACCCTCCCTATCCCACCCCTCTAGGTGGTCACAAAGCACCGAGCTGGTCTCCCTGTGCTATGTCGCTGCTTCCCACTAGCTATCTATTTTACATTTGGTTATGTATATATGTCCATGCCACTCTCTCACTTCGTCCCAGCTTACTCTTCCCCACAGGCGGATTCTTAACCACTGCACCACCAGGGAAGTCCCCAAGCATGTCTTAGTATGGCTTTAAAACATCTTCCCTTGACCCCCTATTTTTCCTAAGTTTCACAAGTGCTAATCTTATTTATCTGTTCTCTCTCATAGAAAAACTTCTTGAATGAGTTGTTAAAAGTCACTCTCGCTACTTTTTCACTTTCCATTCTCTTCCTAACTCTTTCTAAAGAACTTTTATGTTCACTCCATTGAAATGATTCTTATCTAGGTCCCCAATGACCTACATCTTGCCCAAGCCAATGATGACTTCTGTCCTTATCTTACAGGATCTCAGCAGGCTTTGACACATTGACTACTCCGTCTTTTGATTTGACACTGTCTTTTTTAGGCTATCATAATGTAAACTTTATCTAATTGTCCTCTCAGTACTGGTCACTCCTCTTCAGCCTGTTTTACTGACTCATCTTCTTTAAGCAGACCTCTGAATGTGGGAGAAGCTCTTCTCTTCTTTATTGACATCTTTACCCTGGCTTATAACTCTGAGTACCATTCATCTACTGATGACCCTTAAAGACTAACCTTTTTTTTTTGCAGGGGAGGGGAGCGGAATTCAGATTTATATATCCAGCAACTGTCCTGAATTCTCCACTTGGATATCTAATAAATACCTCAAAAATAGGGCCAGAATAGGAATATCGATTCTTGCCTCCTCCATCCACTCTTTTCCATATCAAGAAATGGTGTCACTATCCAGGAATTCAGACAGTTGATACATGATACCCAGACATTTCACATGTGCTCTTCAAATGCTTCTAATTGGTCTAGTCTGCGTTTTTTGTCATCTAGGCTATGTTCAATATTAGTGACTCATCACTATTGCTCATCTGGCGAGTGTTTTGACTTTTATTTCCTTCCATTTTGGATTAGTCTAGAATGGAAAATCAAGAGTAATTTGTATCACTGAAATGACGTGAATAATCTCTTGGGGAGACAGAATAGCAGCACTCTTCTGAAATTAGGCCACTAAGTAATCCTCTTCCAATTACCAGCACCATGAGGTCATTAGTGACCACATGGTGTCAGGACCTTGATTTCCTCTCTTAGAGGCCTGAAGACAGCCAGACTCAATCACTGCAACACCAGCAAGGACTCCACTGCAGAGAGAAGTCATGATGATACTGCTGTCAGTGTCCAAAGAAAAGCAGCTTAGTTCTAATTGTCTCTTTTCTCATTCCCAGAATCTGAGGACAGAAGAGACTTGATTAGAATGACTATATGCCCTATTTTTAAAATAGGCATGTTTAATAGGTAATCTGTAGTTATGATCATCTAGGATTCGGTTATATACTCTTCCAGGGAAAATGGCATACGTAGGCCAATTAGAATGATGGATTCTTTCCTGTGGTTAAGTAGCATTCACACTGCAGTTTGGGAGGGCACTTCACATAAAGGATGTCCCCTGGCCAGACTAGCCCCTGGGATCACTGATCACTGATCGCTTTAGATTAGAAGGTACAAATGTTTTCCTTGTTCCCAGGTTTTTAATTCCACATCCTTTCTTCTTTGAACCTCACTACCAATCACACTATAGTTATGTTGGACAGTCTGTGGTAAACAGAATGCTCTGGAGAGTAATGAGGAAATGTCCAGCAGTGGGGAATTAGAAAATTATCTCACTGTTCATTGTGTGTCAAATATGGTGTTTCCTTTTCAGCTGGAGTCATCTGGCAATTAAATTCTGTGCCATTCTTGAGTAATGGGAGAAGATCCCGGAGAATGTGTGGAAGTCTCTAGCAACATTTGCCCCTGGGGTCCCCACATGCACATCTTACCTGAGGTTGACTTCTCGTTGTCATTAGTCTCATCTTTTTGGTCTCTTATCCTTCCAGTTTCATTAGAAGGTGAGCTAACTCCTCAAAGGCAGGCTCTGGGCCTTCTTTTTTTGTGTGTTCCTAGTGCCTGGCACAGAGTAGTGATTAATGAAGTTTGACTGAATTAATGAAAAAGAAAAAAAAAAATAGAAAGAGAAAGAAAAACAAGCAAGCAAGCAAGCTAATTTATACATGAAAAAATACAAAGGCAGTTACTGCATCCCTTTTGGGAGACAGCTACTCTTATACAGTGGTGTCTTGTGGATATCCCAGGTTTGTTTCAATACTATAAAATTATTATCTCATTTAAGGATCAACATGAGTTCAATTATCTTATTCTAACTTTTTGATGAAGAGTCATTGAGATTACATAGTTAATAAGTGATGTTGCCAATACTCAAATATATTTCTCTCTCATAGCTTATACTTTTTTAAGCCAAACCCCGCATACAATAGAGATACTGGGTTTGCATGAAGTATGCTGTGTTAATGTGTTGCAAGGTGCTTTTGGTGTTCAGGGGGTCTCTGCACACAGATGTGGACATGATGCCTACTTTGGCACTCAACGGCACCAGCTATCAAATTGGCAGGGGGAGAAACCCATCTAGTCATCAATTTGGAGGCTTCTAATTTATTCTGAAGAATTGGTAAGAAATTCTTATTCCTGTAGTTCCAGTTTTGCTTCACTTCACCACAGAGAGATTTTTAGTGGTTGGCAAAAGCTTTCTTATTGGTTACTCTTTTCCGCCTTCGGATCTGCACTAATTAGAGTTTGCTTTTGGCTGCATGTCATTACAACCCCAAACAATGGTAGTTACATCACATTGGCATTTATTTCCCCTGATTATCAAAAACGCCTGAGTCTATTCCATCATTCGATTACGTTGTCAAAGACTGAAGCTCCTTTCTTTTTTCACTCTGCCATATAGATGGTGTGGTTTTCATTCTCAGGGTCACAAGATAGCTCCTTTATCTTCTAGGCCTCACACTCACATTCCAGACAGGAAAGAGGAGGAAGGGAAAAAGGAAAAGAAAAAGCAATTGAAACAGTACAAGTGACTCTGTTTTCTTTCTTAAAACTTTCAAGGTGGCACAGGGCCACCTTGAAATGCCGTAGAATCTGGTACACTGTTGCCTCATACAAAATAGAGTTCTATGACTAAGGAAGAATGGAGAGTGGATACTGCATAGGTAATGACCAGTGTTTGCCACTGCTGTTGCCTGGTGTCCACGCTTGTTAAACAACATCCATACCCTTCTTTAAAGACATAGGTCAACATCCCTGAAGTTTCTTTCAATTATAGCATTCAACTCAAAGTCCCAATGTATTTGTCCGGTTCTTGAGTTCCCATAATGAGTAATTTGATGACAATTTTTGTCTACCTCCTACACAGCCAATATACAGTTGTGGAGAAGGACGAAAATAATAAACAATAAAACAACAGTAAAACTACAATTCAAAAAAGAGGAGAATTGGAGGCACACCAGTCCAGACCAGTGATGAGATCCTCTGGGTAGTATGAGTAATGCCTTCGTGCCCTAGCACACTTGGAGGACTAGGTGCCTTGGATGTTGACTGGCAGCCTCTGGCTCTGCTCCCTGGGATGATAATCTTGTCCCTTATCCTGCAAAGCCAAACTTTAGAATGGCATTGAGAAGGATGTCATTCACTGCCTCTAGAGCCCACTTCTTGTCGATGGAAGCTAAGGGCCTGGGGATTATTTTAGGGGTTAAATTGTCACAGACCATTAGTGATCAGGCCTGGAGTTCCTTTGGCAAAAAGTTCCCTCAAAATTCTTGGCAGGTATGTAGTCTGTTCATTACCTTTGAGAGTGATAAGAGCACACATCTTGTGTAGATGATTTTAAGCCTGAAGCTGCTTCCCTGCTACCTATTACTCTTCGTGCTGTGGCTACCACCCTGCGTCTTAGCTTAAAGGCATCTGTTCTGAGGCAGTTCAGACAGTGAGCTTCAGTGGCAGGACAACCTCTTCACCTCCTCATTGGCAGCAGGTTAGCCGCCTCCCCCCTTGCAGAGAACTGTTAATGAAAGGTGTTTGGGGAAGGCCTGCAGCTTTGCGGCTGCCCTTTCTAATGTTTTATTTTAGGATTATTGAAGAGCCTGGCTTTTTCAACCGCAAGGTTTAAAATTAGGGGACTTCCACTTAAATTACAAGCTGCTAGCAGAGTGTTTCCTCAGGAAATTGGTGTTCCTGTCCCACTCTCCTGATAGTCTTACTAGCTCCAGGCAAATTTCATCTGTCTCTTTCTGAACGTCACTGAATGTGGCAAGAAGGACCCTGTGCGAGTCACTCTATTGGACACGTTTTAGGCGCCATCTCAGATGTTCATGGCCTAACCTACATCCCAGACTCTCAGTTTAGAGAGTCTGACACCTCCGTTACCTCAGTTAACCTCAGCCACCTCCATTAGCAACCAGCTACATGCCTAGGTCTTGGGCTCCTCCTGACACCTGTGCATTGTCTTGAAGTGTTACACCATAGGATGTGGGATGTGACTTCTTGGGTGCCACTGAAGGGGCCATATGATGTATCCCAGAAATAGAGGGGGATTAAATTTTCATGGGTGAATTTTGTCCAAGGAGGCACAGGAGGCAGGAGGGAGAAAGGAACATAAATTCCCTCTCCTTCCTCTTTTCAGTGGATACCTCAGGGTCACCCTTGTGACCTTGTTTTGCCATAATTACCTCCTAAAGACCCTATCTTCAGATACAATTACATTGGGGTAAGGGCTTCAACTTATGAATTTGTGGGGGGGGGGACACCCTTCAGTCCATAGCATTCTATGTCACCATTTTCAGCATCTGTGGTTAGCTATTACAGGGAAGTAACAGGAGTCAGAAAGGATATGATAGGGTTCCTTGGTTTTCATTCATTTTCCTTAGAATGCCGTTGCCTTCTTTCTACATTTAAAGCAAATTCTTGTTCGCATAGAAAGGGTGGACTTTTGGGGCTCTCAGTGCCTCCCTCTCAACCTACTTATTCAGTCTTAGCTGTAACACATTTTCCTTGTACATCTTGTATGCCTCCCTGAACTTGGATGCATTGTGGGTCCACTGGAATCCTGTGCTCATGGGGCATCATGAATGCTTATGCAAATGGTTGGCAAGAAACAACACATACATTTTGTCTCCTCTGCTTTCATGCATGCTTTATTGTCTCATTAGGCTTCACTTACAAAACGTAAGTTCAAATAAAATTATTAAAAATTTCAAGACAAGGGTAGCAGAACATTTAACCAAGCATCGGGCACTTCTGAGCTCCCTTGAAGCCAGTGCTTCTCAGCCAAATTCAACAAAGCTAAATTTTAGGTTCTGTTTCTTGCTACATCAATTTTTTTGGTACCAAGTGTGTTTGGCTGTGTGTAACAGAAAATGCTGATTGAAAATTCCTTAATCACGGAGGAATTTATTTTTCTTACATAACAAGAAGTCTGAGGTGGGCAGTTCAGTATGGTTAATGGTACCACAAAATCATCATGAAATCTGTGTGTTTGTGTCATTTTGCAACCCCATTTCTAGACTGTGGCTTTCAACCTCCTGGTAGCAAGATGGTTCCTGCCCTTCTAGGCATCAGAACTGTATGCCTGGCAGGAAGAGTGAGGAAAGTAAAGAAAGGCGAAAGGTCAAAGAAACTAGCCATTTCACCTGTCTCCTAAAAGAACTTTATTTTATTTTATTTTATCTTTTCGAAGCTCCAACTAGCAACGTCTGCTCACCTCTCACTGGCCGTGATTGTATTACTTGGCCATATTTTGCTGCATAGTAAGCTAGGAGATTTAGTGTTTTTAACAGAACTCTCAAAACAAAATCAGGGTTCTATTGTTAAGGAAGAAGGGCAGAAGGGATAATGGGTTAGGACACAAGTACTATCTGTTTATCAAACCACCCCAAAATTTATAGAATACTACAATAATGCTCATGGAATCTGTGGGCTCGGAATTCAGATAGGGCACAGTGGTCTGGCTTGCTCTTGGCTCCACGCTATCTTCCTCAGTTGGGAAGACTCAAATATCTGGAGTGACTCAAAAAGCAGGGAGCTGGAACTTTCAGGAGTTCCTGCTTGGGATATGTATTGGGATGGTTCTCCAGAGAAATAGAATTAATAGGATCTATCTATCTATCTATCTATCTATCTATCTAACTAATGAGACTTATTATAGGGGATTGGCTCGTGTGATTCTGGAAGCTGAGATGTCCCACAGCCTGCCATATGCAATATGGAGACCCAGGAAAGCCAGTGGTATAGTTTGAAGGCTTGAAAGCTGGGGAACCAATGGTGTAGATTCCAGTCTGAGTCTGAAGGCCTGAGAACCAGGAGCATGGAGGACAGGAGATGATCAATGTTCCAGCTCACCCAGTCAGAAGGTAGAAGGTGAATTCAACCTTCCTCCACCTTTGTGTTCTATTCAGACCCTCAGTGGGTTGGATGATACCCACACACATTGGGAAGCATCATCTGCTTTGCTCACTCCACCAGTTCAAATGCTACTTCTTCCAGAAACACCCAGAAATAATCTTTAACCAGATATCTGAGCACCCCGTCATCCAGTCAGGTTGACACATAAAATTAGCCTTTATAGGATGGGATGGGACTCATCCCATCTGGGACTGTCAACTAGACATAAAGCTAGTCTATGTGGCTCTGTGTGTGCCTTAGGCTTTTCTCAGTATGGGGGCTGTTTTCTGAGAGCAAATGCTCTAAGAGATTTGGACAGAAGCTGTATGACCTATTCTGACATAGCCTGTAAGTTCATGTATGTTATCAGTCGTTGAGTCATTAAGGCCAGACTAGATTCAAGGGAAGGGGAACTGCACCTCTTGAGGAGTTGGCAAGGTAACATTGCAGAAGAGCATGTGGAGTGGGAGATATTGTTGCAGCCATCTGCCATAGTTGGCTATAGAGTTCAAGAATTAATGAGGTGGCTATAAAGGTACATTGTTTCCTGTGCTTTGATGTGACTCGGATCTCTAGAGGTAACATGGGAACATGGAGGGAAATGTGGGTTTTTACCGGATTTATCACTGGTGAGAAAAATAAAATGCTCAATATCTAACTACTCTTAGGATTCCTTTTTTTTTTTTTTTTTTTTTTCCGGTACGCGGGCCTCTCACTGTTGTGGCCTCTCCCATTGCAGAGCACAGGGTCCGGACGGCGCAGGCTCAGCGGCCATGGCTCACAGGCCCAGCCGCTCCGCGGCATGTGGGATCTTCCCGGACCGGGGCAATAAAATGCTCAATGTCTAACTACTCTTAGGATTCCTTTTTTTTTTTTTTTTTTTTTTTTTTTTCTCCGGTACGCGGGCCTCTCACTGTTGTGGCCTCTCCCATTGCAGAGCACAGGGTCCGGACGGCGCAGGCTCAGCGGCCATGGCTCACAGGCCCAGCCGCTCCGCGGCATGTGGGATCTTCCCGGACCGGGGCACGAACCCGTGTCCCCTGCATCGTCAGGTGGACTCTCAACCACTGCGCCACCAGGGAAGCCCAGGATTCCTTTTTTGTTTGTTTTCTCAACATTACTTAGCGCCTTGTACTTAGTGCCTCTCCTACCTCTAACTCCTGGCAAGTTCTTATCTCTAGGTAAAAATTTCTGTGTTTAGTGAGTGGTCTTCAAAATATGCTGTACATATGCTAGGGGGTATACAAGATGATCCAAAGGGGGAAAAAGGAAAAAAAACAGGTTTTTTAAAAAAACTGTTTTTAATTGAAAAATTTTAAAATAGTGGTGTTAGTTTCAAGTGTACAATAAAGTGAATCCATTATACATACACATATATTCTTTTATAGATTGTTTTCCATTATAAGTTATTACAAGACATTGAGTATAGTTCCTGTGCTATACAGTAGGTCCTTGTTGTTTACCTATTTTATATATAGTAGCGTGTATATGTTAATCCCAAACTCCTAATTTATCTCTTCCCCCACCCCACTATCCCCTTTGGTAACCATAAACTTGAAAAACCAGAATTTATATTTCTATTTTTATCTCATCTGTTTATATTTCAATTTTTGTTAATGTTTTTAAAATGCACACAATACATTAGCACTGTGATACTACATATAATTTATAAATAAATAAACATATATTGGGAAGGTTGTTAAAAATTGATTAATAATAAGGATAGATGACCAAAAAAAGTTTTTAGACTACTGGCTCAGATTTAGCACCGAAGGCAATTTTCTCTGGGGTGAAAGTGGCATAGTTGTTTACACATGGACTTTTTCGTAGCCGAATGGAATAGTGAATGAAGAACGAGGAGGCTACTGGAAAAGTATGGTCTCTGAGTTGGTGTTTGGATTCCCCAAATGAGATTCTAAAAGATTCTGCAATTACTTACTCAGTTTTTGCCTTCTTAGTTAGGTTGTATGCTCCATGGAAACAGGGGCCATTTCTGTCATTCATTCAAGTACATGCATGGCAAAGTTTTAGGATCTGTGGACACAGGAGAGAACAAGACACTTAACATCTTGTTTCTTCTGAAGTGTATTTTCTAGAATAAGAAACAAATAGTAAACAAGTAACCAAATAAGAAAATTTCAGTTTCATAGAACTTTCAGTAAGTTCTATGAAGAAATAAAAGAGGGTAATAGGAGACAGGGTACAATATTACATTAGATATCCATGGAAGACCTCTCTAAGAAGGTCCCATTTGAGCTGAAATCTGAATGATAACAAGTCAGCCACATGAATATCACATAGGTTTGGAAATTTGATAGAAGATAGGAATAATGCATGGATTTTCATTTGTTTTACTGATGGATTTTTATTTTTATTTTTGATTCTCCTGGGCCTTGCTTTATTTATTTATTTGTTTATTTATTTATTTATTTGGCTATGCGGCATGTGGGATCCTAGTTCCCTGACCAGGGATCGAACCCATGCCCCCTGCATTGGCAGCATGGAGTCCTAACCGCTGGACCACCAGGGAAGTCGGTGATTCAGTTTTCAAATCAAATAAAGCCTGGGGGTGGGGGGCAAGTGTTATGGAAAGCCCCCGTGCCCAGAAATCTGGGGGTTGGTAGAGGGCAGTGAGCAGTGGTGACACAGTGTCTAGGCAGAGAGGGCCTGAAACCGCTCCAGTGGCTTTTCTGTGCCTCCAGGGTATAGTGGGAAAAGAGCCAACAATTTTTCATACCTTTCTAAAAAGGGCCTGGAAGTAACTGGTGGATCTGGAGAGACCTTGAGGTCACTACATGGATGACTTGGTGACCTGAGTGCCTTGATCACTGGGACCAGATGGGAACTTGTGTCTCAATGGATATCAGTGTGGCATCCACCCATTATCACACTTTGGAGCCTTTGGCCCATGAATGTCATATTCATTCTACTGGGCACTGAGGATGAAATGGTAAATGAGTCAGTGCCCTTAACAGCCTTTCTAGTCCTCTCCTCACCTGAGAGGGTCACCATCTCCTTGTATTTCGCTTTGGGATCTACAGATCCCAAAGAAGCAGATACAGAGACAAAACTAAAAATGCAAAAATTTTTTTGGAGGTCAAGCCCACAAAAGATAGAAGAGGAGAGGGAACAGGAGTAGGAAGAGGAAGTCTTCAGACCATGATGCTGGTCTGACCCTGTGAATGGAGAGGGGAAAGAAAGGAGGATTGGGTTGAAAGATCCTCAGACTTCAGTGCAATTGTGAGAAGGTCTCATCTAGCCCAAGGGGGAGCTATAGACAGTGATTATTTGTTGGAGGAATCCTGTGCTGGGCAGAAATTATGAGGTCCTAGAACTGCTGTGCTCAGGGAGAGCATGGAGCATAGCCTTGGACCAAAGACTCTGAAGCTGGGGGCTGTCAGCTAACTGCACTCCTCATACCTTTCTCTCTCTCTCTTTTTAAAACTTAAAAAATTTTTATTGGAGTATAGTTGATATACAATGTTGTGTTAGTTTCAGGTGTATAGCAAAGTGAATCAGCTATAGGCCATACAGAGTACTGAGTAGAGTTTTTTCATATAGGCCATTACAGAGTACTGAGTAGAGTTCCCTGTGCTATACAGTAGGTTCTTATTAGTTATCTTTTTTATATATAGTAGTGTTTATATGTCAGTCCCAAGCTCCCAATGTGTCCCTCCCCTCCTTATCCCCTGGTAACCATAAGATTGTTTCCTACAGCACCTTTCTCTTGAAAGGAGAACTAAGGTGCGTCTCCAGGGCTGCTGTGCATTGTTCTTGGCAAGCATCCCTCTTGCCAGCTTCTGTGGGTATTTTCATTTGAGAATGCCACCCCAGGGCCCTGCTCCTTATCCAAATTAATTTAATGAGCTCTTTAGAAAAGAAATGTGGAGCAGTTTTGTTCCTACTGATACTCATCTCAAGGAATGTCATTAATTATCAAGACAAAATTCATGGCCATTAACTTTTATCAATTAATTAGTTTTTGTGTGTGCCGTTTGGAATCCTGGAGGATGAAGATTCTGACTATGAACTCAAATCAGCGAATGCAAACTGTGACTGATGTGAGTGGGCTGGAAACTTCTGTGATGGGACCTGAGGCCCAAAGATGGTAAAGGGACACAGACACATGGGCTGTGGAGAACAGGGGAATGAAGGCACCTGGGATCACCCGGAAGTGTTGCAGCCATACTTATAGGATGTCTGAGTCCTGAGGAGTAAAGCAAATGGGAAGAGGATTAGGGTTCAGTGAGTGTTAGAGTCTCAGCTGGATTGAGCCCCTGGAAGTGGTCAAAGCAGCCCATGGGTTGTGGATCAGGAATGACTGCACGCCCTTCACTTCTACCCAGAAACCATCACCCATCCTGGAGCACAGTGGGAGTGCCTCTCCCATAGGTCCAAGTAAACTCTCCCTGTTGAAAATGTTCCTTAAAGTTGCTGCCTGCTTGAGATACACTTTTAGTGCCTGATTACTCTGGTTTGACTTTCTTTTTTCCTGAAATCGATGGCCAAGTTATTACTTATTCTTTTCTCTTTTTTCAGATGCCATTAGTGATTCTCTGAGGTAACACCTGCTTGACCCACTGGTGACCTGGAGTCTCCAACCAGCTTTCTGATCTACCTTGAGAAATATATGGATTTTTCAATAGTGAGTAGCAAGTCACCAGAGTGGCACTGGAAAGGGAAAGGGGAGGGAAGAAAATAAATTGAGTTTGAATGGAGGCAAAACAAATTCCATATTCACTCAGGCATTCAAGATATAGAGGAAGTTGTCTGATTCCTTGGTAATTAAACTTTAAAAAGTGGTTTGTTTGGCCCCAAGTAAACAAACATAATGATCCTTTGTCCACAATAAGACTGGTACATGTGATTTCTCACTGAGACTTTCTGTTTTAAGCTGTCGCTGAGTCCTGAGTAGGAAAATCGGGCTTCCTTTTAGTCCATTTTCTTGGGTTGGAAGATAGCGTGATGTGGGAGAGAGGAATGTCAGTGTTTGCTGTGACAGGGGAGGGGTCTGGGCTTGGCTGGGATGCTACTAGAAGGAAAAGAAATTATAGAATTTGAGGTGTTAGCGACCTTAGCATCTGCTCCAACCTCTTATTTAGCAGATGTGGAAACAGAGACTTAGAGAAGCTAAGAGGCAGACAGGTGGAGCAGAAAGAAAACTGGAGTCAAGAGATCAGAGTTCAAGTACCACCTGTGACAGTTAATGATCTCTGTGACTTAGCGTTGATAAGCACCTTCCTCCTGTAACCTGACCTTCCTAGGCTTCTGGAGGCAATGTGGAGAACGCAGAAGCCAAATGTGACTTCCAGAATCTTAGGCAAAGTTCCTGATATTTGCTAGCATTTTGAATGTAAATATAGGTATAGGTTAAACCCCGTTGGCAGATTGCTACATTCCTTGCAGTTCAGTCTCTCAGATCCTCATAACAACCCTCATCTCCTAACACACAGTTCTCGTGACAGTCTGGCAAATTCAGTCCTTATTCCTGTTCTGGAAGTGTTTCTCTTGATGTTCTCATTTGGTGATTCTTGGATGTTGATATGCATAGGCCAGTTAACATTCGAGAGCTTCCATCTGGATTCCTGGCTTTAAAATCATAAGTATTTCCTCACACCTAGCACCAATAGGTAGGCCTACATAACAAATGCAGGGACAACAAAAAAATTTAGATTAAGCCGTCTAACTCAAACATTATAAAAATTGGAGCTTAATATGAAATAACTGAAATATATTAAAGTGATGACAGTACCTTGGAGAGCAAAGAAGAAGAGACACTAGGCTAGGGCAGACCTCTGCTCTGTCCGGTGGACAGTGACTGTTGCTCACGCAATCACATACAGTCCTCAGAGTTTTAAGTCTTTCCCACATACGTAACTTCTCGCAGCTGATGTTTCTTCATCTTCTAGGTGGCAATCATATCTAACCTTGCTCTTAAGGCTGTTGAGGGGACCCAAATTAATGGTGGCTTTATAAACCTTGAAAGTACTATTAAAACATTAAGTGGTTTACTAGCTAGTTAGTAGCATTGAGCTAGAACTGGGGATTCCTGACAGCTAATTCAGGTCTTTTTTCATGGCTCTGGGGAGAAAGTTGTAAATAAAGGTAGATTGTAGAGAAGACAACTAATGTTTAGAGACAAAAGGAAGTCAGCACTAGTACCATCCTTCTTGAAAAGACAATTTAAAAAAACCATAGTATATAATTTTTTTCAGGTCATAGTTAAGGGTGTAGAAACCACATGAATCTATGTTCCGAAGGGGAAGGACAGTGACTGACTAAACTGTTCCTCTCGAGTGGAGACGTTCCCCAAGTCCAGGCACAGAGCTGATTTGCTTCTCCTCTGTCTCCCGAGTGAAGGTGAGGCAGAGGGTGGCCATGGACTAACTTAACAGCTGAGGATAGCAAAGCGTGAATTCTCATAAATAAAACTCAAAGATTTCCTGAGACCAGAAGGCAGGATCAACCTGCAAGAGAAAAACAGAGTCTCGGAAATTGGTCTCTTTACTAATGCTTTTGTCCTAAGTAATATTTCTCCAACTATCTTCCAGATAGCATCATATTTCATTTTTCTGCTTCAACTTCTAATTCTTTAGAGAGGCCCCTAGAAATCCATTTGCCGTTTTGTGAGATAGAACCCAGGACATGATCATCATTATTATTATTATCACCGAAGATAAAGAGATCTATCAATTTCACTATTTCCTGCTGCCTGCATGATAACTCAAGCTCTGTCTTGGTCATCTACTTTAAGGCACAATATAATGACATTGCTGGGAACGACATATATCCACTCACTCCAAAGCCAACTGCTTTTGGTTCAGCTTTAATAGATCAAATTCTATTCAAAAACGTTTTGAGAACAATGACTGTATTTCTTTGAGAGCTAGAGAATCTTATCTCTACAAAAGCGGGTCTGAAGAGTTTGCTACTCAGTGAGTACCAATTTGTTTATGGGAAATGACATGTGATTTCTAAATGGTATTCTATCTTATAAAACTTCAGCAAAGTATTTTGAGTTATTAAACAAGGACCCAAGGCATGTCAGCAGTTGATTTGCTCCATGTTTGCTTATTTGGGAAGACTGTGAGAACATAGTTCATAGGAACATCATGACCTTTCACCTCCAAAAGTTCATCCAGCCCACACTCATTGAACACCTTGTGCATGCAAAGCACCAGGTCCGGCACTGAGCGTGCAAAATAAATAAGACCTTGTCTTCATACTTGAGCATGTCCAGCAGATGAAAATAATCTCTCTTCTCCTCTTCTCTTCATGGGGTGTGGGAGAGGGGTTCACAGAGTTTCTGTGAATGATGCTAAATTCCCGGAAGTCTTGTGTAAAGATCTGGCCGCTTTTTCAACACCTTTGTCTGTGTGG
Organism: Physeter macrocephalus; assembly: GCF_002837175.3. Taxonomy (NCBI): domain Eukaryota; kingdom Metazoa; phylum Chordata; class Mammalia; order Artiodactyla; family Physeteridae; genus Physeter; species Physeter macrocephalus. Next base: position 93,916,309 of record NC_041229.1, on the reverse strand, counting down.
TTTTTAGGCCAAGTATACAGACAGAACTGTCCTTGATTGTGTCTGTTTGCCAATGTGACTATAGCTATTGGATCCAGAAGCCTGCAATGAATAATCAAGTCTATGTAATGTGGTGTATGGTAAATGCTACAAGGTGTATTTATAAAGACCAATGGAAGCAGAGAAGAGAGTTTAATAATAGAGGAAATAGTGGTTGAGCCTGACCTTAAAAGGAGAGTTAGATTTTTCCAGGTAAAAACATGGATGACGGTATCCAGGGAGGAAACAGCCAGGGTAGAGGCACAGAGATGTGAGAGAGTATGGCACTTTGGGGCATTTCCATAGTAACTATAAGGTAGGGTAGTAGGAAGAGCTGACCCTAGATGAGTAGGCTGGGCCAGTTTGTGAAGGGGATGCTGCTTCTATATTAGGTTATCTCTGTCTTGTTCAGTCTGTTCGTATCTTCCTGGGTGATGGGCAAATTGAGCAATTAGTATCTTGTTCACACTTCTCTTCTGATATTGTAACTCAAGATAAACACGTGCTTCTAAATATCAGTGTGACTGAAATTCCAGATGGAACTCGACTTCCCCACTCTCTTGCCCACTCCTCCCCCATCCATAGAAACCCTTCTTCTGTGCAAGTCGTATGACATTCAAAGTTGTTTTTATTTACTCATGGACACTGCTTTTGTCAGAAATCACATTTCTGCTTAAAACCGTATCCTATGAATTGAAGTGTTAAAGCAGAAAAAAAAGTTAATAAATTCACAGCTTTTTCTAATTAATGATTATATGCTGAAATAAAAGTTGTTAAAATATTGATAAAAAGAAATTTGAGGAAGCAGATTGAAAGCAAGACTGATGAGACAGGTAGAGAGGTTCTTCAAAGGGAAGTGCTATTTCCCTACCAAACTTGGTAAAGCCTTCCCCCAATGCTTGCTTGCCCTGACGCTAGAAAGTTGTGCCTGTGACATGGCTACAGTACTTTCAGTTAAATGTGTACTTGGCTTTTTTTTATGTATGTGTGTTTAGTCTTTCCCAACATGCCAATCATCTAAGGGGGTTGATAAACAAATTTTATCGTGTTTATACCTCTCACATTTTATAAAGTAAGGATATTTAAGCCATGTATAATATAAGTTCACTCATATGGGTTTATCATACTTATGTGACACTTTCGTGGCTCAGTAATAGTGGGAAAGATGAAAGCTTAACTCGTGTGTTGTCTCTTTTCTATTGAGGGCCTGGGATTGCCATCCGTGAGGCTTGCATATCACAGTCCTCGGCTGGACTTCTATGGTATAATACATAATGTATAACCCATAATATGTAATATTTGGTATGTTATATATAATATATATCATTTAATCAAATGATGTATATAATACTATTACATGATGTATTATATACAACAATCATCTTTTCCTTTGCTCACCTCATCAGAGCTATTGCTTATCCCCAAGTTGACAGCATATGGGTTTATGGACATCCTTATCCATGTCTAATTTTGGTCTTGATTTCATAACTGCTTAATAATGAAAGACTCACTTCCTCTTCTTGTGCCATGCCCCATTTTACAACAATCTGAGACTGGTTAGATGTTCCGGCTCAAAGTCCCCCCAGACCTGGCTATGAATTTCTGTTCTGTCACTCACTTGTTAAATAAATCTTGAGCAGATTACTTGTGTAAACTTTATTTTGCTTCTCTGGAGAATGAGAAATAATAACTAATTTAAGGTGGATTACCTAACCTATTTTATAGGATTGTTGTGAAGACCGAGACAATTTTTTTTTTATAGTGTAGTGTACTTGCCTGGTGCCTGGCACATGGTAACTGATCAATAAATTCTAACTGTTGTTATTGTAATCTATTGAGATGTTCAGTGCATTGCTGTTGTCTCATTTGCAGACATCAGGGTAGATCATGTATCATAAAACTTTATAAAACAAAGGGGGATTGAATGAAGTGCTGATAACCCCTGGGTGTGGTTAATCCCTTGGGTGTGGTAGTTACTCTTACAATTTGATCATCTTTAAGTTGGTGAATATATTATTTCTAGATCCATTAATTTAATTCCTTGTAGTAGCTATATCATGTTACTGTTGGCTTGGGTTTGGAAACCGGACCCTCGTGTGCCTCCTAAATTCATCCTAAGAAGTTAGCCTGTGATTTAGGTGAATGCTGACAGGTTGGTGGTGTGGCCTGGTTATCAGTGCAGCCCTGAACCTTAAGGAAAGCTAGAAGTTCAAGAACACTCCTATCTTTTCCAGAAAACACCTGAACTTTCTATGAATGATGCTAAATCACCAGAAGTCTCATGTTGGGATCTGGCTTCTTTCTCAATGTTTTTCTCCATATGCTTCCTAACAGAGCACTAAGATAGAATTATCCTTGATGGTGTTTATCTGCATGAATGTGGGAGGTGGGGAGAGAGGGAGAGAGAGAGAGAAAAAAAGAGAGAGAGAGGCTGAATATAGCCATTGAGGTCAGAGGAGACCCTACAAAGAATAATGAAGCTCATTAAGCTCATAGCCTTTGGGTTCTGATCCATGAGGTGTGCGTATGCTGTCACTAGAAGACACTGGTATATACATACAGTTGACCCTTGAAGAACACAGGTTTTGAACTGTGTGGGTCCACTTATATGTGGATTTTTTTTTTTGATAAGTACGTACCACAGAACTACATGATCTGCAGTTGGTTGAATCTGCAGATGGTGGAAGCTTGGATGCAGAGGGCCAACTGTAAAGTGATACGTGGATTCTCGACTGTATGGGGGTCGGCACCCCTAACCCCCATATTGTTCAAGCATTAGATTTGGATAGAAAACTAAAGACCTTTGATGGATTCAGCTCTTCTAGTAGAAGGTCACAATTTTGGGAGAGAAGGAAGGATACAGAGTGTGAACACCTGGTCTTAGTTCATTTGGGCTGCTATGAGAAAATACCACAGCCTGGGTGGCTTATAAACAACAAAAATTTATTTCTCACAGTTCTGGAGTCTGAAAGTGTGATATCAGGGTGCCAGCATGGTCAGGTTCTGATGAGGACCCTCTTCCAAGTTGCAGACTGCAAGCTACTTGTTGTATTCTCCCGTGGTGGAGATCAGAGAGATGAAACGAGTTTTCTTGTGACTCTTTTAAAGACACTAATTCTATTCATGAGGGCTTCACCCTCAGGACTTCATCTAATTCTTAACTCCCAAAGGCCCCGCCTCCCAGTATTACCACACTGGGGAGTAGGGTTTCAACATAGATATTTTGGTGGGAAACATTCAGTCCATAACTTCTGGTGACCTAGGTCATACTGAAGAATAGGATTTGTTTTTCTGGATTGTGAGTTTATATCATAATGATGATCTCCTTGGGGAAAAAAACAGTCACCTTATGAAGTCCCAGAAGAATGCATTTATTAGAATGTTAATTGGCTTAAGAGAAGGAGAGAAGCAAATACTCAGAAACTTGATACCAAGGAGGATAATAGATGAAATAAAGGAACAATAATATGGTAATGTCTTATATATGGCATTTACAGTTTTCAAAGTGTTTTCGTATGATGTTATAAGATTCTAATAGCAATACTCTGAAGTTTTCAGAAATAATGAAGATCTACATTTCTCAGATGAAGATATTCTTCATGAGTCCCAGAGAGTTTAGCTGGTTTGTTTTAGGTCCCACAGTCATTAAAGAATATGTCTGAGATTAGAATCTAGATCTCTTGATTATAGCCATTATTGTAGAATATACTAGTATTTTTTTTTTTTTTTTTTTGCGGTACGCGGGCCTCTCACTGCTGTGGCCTCTCCCGCCGCGGAGCAC
>NC_041229.1:93898638-93912272 GCF_002837175.3 Physeter macrocephalus | reverse complement strand
CCCTGCATCGGCAGGCGGACTCTCAACCACTGCGCCACCAGGGAAGCCCCTAGTATTTTTTGATAATAATTTTTTCCACATATGAGACTTGCTTGTGATTTTGGAAGCAGTCTTTTAGGCCATAAGGAATTTAAAATTTTTCATAGTTTTCTTCATGGTTTCTTTCAACGTATTTGACATTAGAATATCTTCCCCAGTTTCTGATGAACTCTTGACTTGTCCTCTTGAGCAGCGGTCCCCAGCCTTTTTGGCACCAGGGACGGGTTTCGTGGAAGACAGTTTTCCCACGGTCCCGGGGTGGGGAGGGGGGGGATGGTCCAGGCGGTAGTGCGAGCGATGGGGAGTGGCAGATGAAGCTTCACTTGCTAGCCCACCACTCACCTCCTGCTGTGTGGCCCGGTTCGTAACAGGCCGCAGACCGGTAGCGGTCTGTGGTCTGGGGTTTGAGGATACCTGCTGAGGATTTCATCCCTTGAAAGGTAAAAAAAAAAATGAAGGAAGATTTCTAATTTTAGACTCATTTCTGACCAAGACAATTGAAGTAGACTTGAAGGACAACTTGGAAGAATATTAACAACAGTATTCATAATAGCGATGAGAGCAAATGGCGATTGTAGTCAGGCATTTATCTTAGATCCTAGGAGGGATATATTTCAAATAGTTCACATAAAAGATGGTTAAGAGCAGCAGGAGAGTTTAGAAAAGAGAAAAGGCTGACATTGAGGTCACATATTATTCCTTTGAAAAAGAAAGTAGTGGTGGTGTGACTTCATGGACATCTCTGAGCTTGGATTTAATTTGTTACAAAAGGAGTATATACAGCTGACCCTTGAACAATATGGGTTTGAACTGTACAAGTCCACTTATACGTGGATTTTTTTCAATAAATATACAGTTGGCCCTTTGTATTCGTGGGATGGATACCAAAGAGTGGAATAAACTTGCAAGGACAACATTGACAAAACTATGAAGAATCAGTGTAGCTCAATGAAATGTGTGCTACAGAAAATGAAGTGTTTCATTTATCCATATTTAAAGCAAGAAGAACCAGGAAAGGATGGGCTTACCTCTTGGGCAGATGGTGTATAGTTAACTGATGAAAGGAAGGAGAATGATTCAATGTCTATTTTGCTTCCATCCTCTACATGAAAGAAATGGCCTTCATGTTGGAAAGGGCAGGAAGGCGTGGTTATCAGCCTGAATTTTAATAGATGTAAATACTTAAGACAGTGCCAGCAACATGATAAGTACTCAACACATGCATTAAAATTTCCCTTTTCCTTTTTAAATAGAATTGCCAGAAATAAAAAAGGTGCTGGATGATTGAAATGGGAAAATCACCAGTTTTCAAAAGAGAAGTAAGATGAATTCTGAAAAGAACACATCAATTAATGTGACATCAATCCCTGGTCAAGTTCAGGGACAAAATATTTAGAGAAGGATTGTGAGTAGTTTGGAAAGGAAGTTGAGATTATTGAAAATAATGAGTTCCAAATGATGAAGTCTGACTAAACTTACCTGATTTCCTTTGTTTGTTTTTTTCATTGAGGGTTTTTATTATAGGAATGTACTAGATGGAAAATATCCATATTTTAGTAAAATATTGGAAAAATTGCCCATAAGTTGTGCTTTCTCATGCATTTTGCCCATGCTCTAATCTCTGTTTGGAAGCTCGTCCTCTCCTCATCTGCTGATAATTGCCTACTTGTGTGAGGCAGGATAATACTTTTGGAATATTAACCAACATTAAAAAAAAATCCTTTCCAGGGCTTCCCTGGTGGCGCAGTGGTTGAGAGTCTGCCTGCCGATGCAGGGGATGCGGGTTTGTGCCCCGGTCCCGGAAGATCCCACATGCCGTGGAGCAGCTAGGCCCGCCATGAGCCATGGCCACTGAGCCTGCGTGTCCAGAGCCTGTGCTCCGCAACGGGAGGGGCCACAACAGTGAGAGGCCCACGTACCGCCAAAAAAAAAAAAAATAATAATAATCCTTTCCAACCTTGGTCCTCCTAGAGTCAACTAGGCTGTCTGCAAACATTACTTTAGGTAAGAAAAGACACATCAAAAAGAAGCTGTGGAAAAAGATAGTCTGTTGTTGGCTTTGGATTTCAAAAATCTAAGTCTTCAGGGAAACAGAAAAGACTCTGGGCTAGAAAAAAGATGTGGAAGAATACTTTGATGTATAAAAATAAAACCTTTCCTCGTGGAGACTAGATAATGAAAAGTAGAGGCCTGAAATGAAAGGACTAGATCTAGTGAGAACCTAGCACTTGGCATTGCTACTTGACCTTCCCATTGTCCTTTATGACCTACCTTTCTGACAGCAGTATTGTCCACTGATAGCCTGGCATGAATGATGCCTGTCTGCTCCATGTATATCTCACTCTATCTGTACAACTCTCCCTTTAATACCTATGACAGTTACAAGCCTAGAGCTGGAGGATGGGAAACTGAGACCCTAGTCTAGAGGGGAGGTAATCATGTGAAATGGACCTGTCCTTGGGTAGTCCTAAGCAGAATCAATCCTTTTCCTCCTTTACCACCCTTGCTGTTAGACTACAGTAAAAGTCTACCTTTTCACATTCTTGAGACATAACTCAAAAAAAAATGGCAGAGGGGAAGGAAAAATCTTACATTCTTTTCTGAGGTTTCCTCAGCAACCCCAGGTAGAGTCCAGTGCTCCTTCTTGAGCTCCTCTTGGACTGCAAGTCCACTTGTAGCATAGGACCCATCATAGGGAACTGCTTTATTGACTGCATGATCATTTCCTCATTTGACTGTGAGCCTCTCCAGGGCAGGGAATAGATTTTATTATATTTATATTTCCTGGCACACAGTAGAGACTAAGCAAGTGTTTTATGGGTTGAATTGAAGATGGTTAAATGTGTGGAATTACCTAGGTTCATAAGTGCTGAAATATATACTCAAAGAATGTTGACTAATGTGTTATCGTGGGCTTTGAACTATCTCTCTATGAGGTTTCTAGGTTCAGAGCCTTACTTTTTTGTTTCTATTAATGACCAGAATGAGATTATAACTCACTGATTACATTTTGGAGTGATAGGAAGCTGGAAGGGAATGTTAATACACTGATGAGAGTCAGAAGCGGAATAGTTGAAACAATGAACCAAATATAATTTAATTGGGAGTAAATATAAAATACTACAGTAAGGGTAAAAAAAACAACAACTGAGTTACAAACTAGAGGGATATATAGCTTAAAATAAAGTATTTATTAAAGATTTTTCCAGAGATTTAGTTTATAAGCTTATATGGACCAAAGTATGATGTAGTTTTTACTATACTTTATATTATTTAATGCAATTTTGGGTATTATTTATAGAAATAAAAGGAAGAGATGCACTAAGGCAAGGGTGCTACTGTATGCCTCACTGATGAAATCATGGCTGAAATATTGGGTACAGTTTCATATATAATATTTATATTATAATATTTATTTATATTATGATATTTATTATAATATTCATATGTAATATTTAAAAAGATTAATGCTGGATAATTTAGGAGAAATATTTGTGGAAACTACATTTTTATGATAATTGAGAAGGGGTTGGGGCTAGACCAATCCTATAAAATTAGATACTTCCATCAATGAAGTGACAGCTTTGGGACAGTCTTTACCTCCCTTAACTGGAAGAGTTTAAACTGAGAAAAGGATGACCATCAGCATATGTGATCCCTGAAAAGCATAGGTGATTGGATTCAGATGAGCTATAAGGTGGTCTCCAATTCAAAGACAAGGCACTCTTTCCATGTATGCTCCAAGGTTTAGTTGGAGAGTACTCTCTGGATGTGGATGGATGGAAGGACCTTTTGACCAAATGGCAGAAATGATGGAGAGAACTGCTTAGCTCGGAGTAGAGCTTCCCAGACTTCTTTTATCCTTCACTCCATATGCAGGCCACACAGAAGGCAAAAATGTGGGCTGTTGGACAGTGACTCATGTGAAAGGGAAGGATATAATTCCTTGGTGGATATGAACGGTGAGGAAAAATGATGATGCTACTCTATGTTCTGTGACTCTGTACCAGGAGAAATAACGGGACTTGATCAATGGGAATATTTGGGGGAGGGGAAGGGATACCGTTGATGAAGAGGTAAGTGTGGGTCTCATCTGAGAGAATGATGATGTTTTAGCCCCACGGTCCATGGCTCTGAGTTCAGCAGGTGAGTCTGGGACAATTGATGGCTTCTGACACCCAGGCAGTTGCAGTAATTCTGAGCTATGTGCCATGGCCAAGCAGCTCTCAGTGCTGGAGACAGCTTCATTACTGGGGGCCCAGCCTTCACTGAGCAGCAGACCTTCTTCCATCAGTCAAAGATGAATGAGGAAATCACCCAGGCTCTACATGTTTTTAATATTCCCCTCTCTCTTTTGTCCAGACCAGCTTTGGTTTATGTACTCTGCTGCCTCTCCTGCAGAAGACCTCTGGCATCACCCACCCCTCTAATGATATGTGAAACATGGAAAAGAGGATCTTCTCAAAGGACCTGGAAGATTGGGTATCTCTGCAGCAATCAAAGAGTGACAGAGGGTGCCCTGGCTTGCCCAGGAATAGGCAGAGGTTCACTGCTGCTTTAATTCATCAATAGGATTCCAATCCCATTTCTGAGCATGGAGTGAATAGAACTTCTTCCAAGAATCAGAAAGGACAAATTAAGCAAAGCTTAATTTCCTGCCAGAAGAAAGCAAAATGTTATCCTTATGTTAGAGGGAACATGAAATGGTGTAGAGCTATGTAGCACTTAGTCAAATTCAGTGTCCTTTATCTTCAAATTATAGAGAAGTACGGTCTCTGAAAATCTCTAAATCACAAAGCATACTTACTGTTTTCTTTCTAGTGAGTTCAAAGAGAAAATGTAGTAAGTGAATGTAAACCTCGTGCAATTTTTTCTGATATCCTTCTTTCCAAAGCTGCCAACTGCCTCCCAGGCTGTGCTGCAGGTGTCGCCTCTCCTAGCATCCTTGCCAAGCACCCCGTGTAGGTGGGGGTGTGCCCAGAAGCCCTGATGCTCCGAGATGAATCCACACTGAGCAACCCCTTCACCTCTGAACTTAGATAAAATGGCACACCATGGGGAACAGAACCAGCCTTCCTGGGCAGCCATCAAAGAGTCAGATAACAGAATTCAGAAGTGTGGAAAAGCCAGCTCTCGTGGAGTAAATTTTCACCAGTGGAAATGGAAACTGGGAAGATAAATTTTCTGTCATTTCCCCTCTTAGGTGGACTGCTCCAAGGTGCACTTTCTTCTTGCCAACCTTCTGGAGAAGTCCTGCCTGCTGAGGGAACGTGCCTGGCGAGGGATGTGCAGTATCTCCTCATGGCTCACTGGGAAGTGACTGGCGTGGCAGCACACTGCCTCTCACTGCCCATCTTTCCTTAGCTTGCTTCCCCTTATTTCCTTCCCTGTACCGCTCTGGATTTGCACCTTTTCAATGAAGTATCAGCTCTTTAGTCCTTGCCTCAGGTTCTGCTTTTTTAGATGACCTGGGCTAAGGCAGATAAACAAATCAGGAAGCTCACTCATTCATTCACTGACTCACTCACTCATTATTTTATTTTATTTTTTTAATAGATCTTTATTGGAGTATAATTGCTTTATATTGTTGTTTTAGTTGCTGCTGTATAACAAAGTGAATCAGCTATACGTATATATATATATATATATATATATCCCCATATCCTCTCCCTCTTGACCCTCCCTCCCACCCTCCCTATCCCACCCTCATCGCAAAGCACCGAGCTGATCTCCCTGTGCTATGCTGCTGCTTCCCACGAGCCAACTATTTTACATTCGGTAGTGTGTATACGTCGATGCTACTCTCACTTCGTCCCAGCTTCCCCCTCCTACCCCGTGTCCTCAAGTGCATTCTCTATATCTACATCTTTATTCCTGCCCTGCAACTAGGTTCATCAGTACTATTTTTTTTTTTTAGATTCCATATATATGCGTTAGCATACGGTATTTGTTTTTCTCTTTCTGACTTACTTCACTCTGTATGACAGACTCTAGGTCTATCCTCCTCACTACAAATAACTCAATTTCTTTCCTTTTTATGGCTTAGTAATATTCCATTGTATATATGTGCCATATCTTCTTTATCCATTCATCTGTCGATGGACATTTAGGTTGGTTCCATGTCCTGGCTATTGTAAATAGTGCTGCAATGAACACAGTGGTACATGTCTCTTTTTGAATTGTGGTTTTCTCAGGGTATATGCCCAATAGTGGGATTGCTGGGTCATATGGTAGTTCTATTTTTAGTTTTTTAAGGAACCTCCACACTGTTTTCCATAGTGGTTGTATCCATTTATATTCCCACCAACAGTGCAGGAGGGTTCCCTTTTCACCACCTCCTTTCCAGCATTTATTGTTTCTAGATTTTTTGATAATGGCCATCCTGATCAGCGACTCGCTAATTATTGAAGGTTTATTGAGTAGCTACTGAGTGTTGAGCATTTGCTAATTTCTGGGGACATAATGATGGATATAATATGGTTCCTACCTTTAAATAACTCATAGTCCAGTTTAGAGAGAGAGAGATGAGATCAGATAGAACTCCCCCAAATTAGGAAGAAAGATCTTTATGGTAAAGTGTTTGAGATAAAGTGTTGTTCTTGTCCTGGAAATCTGGCTTCAAGAATGCTGCATATGACTTAGTATTGAAGTCCCAAGCTAACGGAATCTTGAATCAGTTTTCTGCTGTCGTACCAGAATTGGACTAAGGCAAAAGCTGAAAACAGAGGTCTTCAAGTCTGCACCTTCTAAGGAGAGCCACACGGAATTACCCATCATTGGGCAAGACAGTTCCCTGAAGGTTTTTGAGAGTTGGAAGAAATGCTTCCTCTTTCATTGCTTCCCCACATCCCCACTTGAATCTAAACGAGAAGGGGACTGGAGTAGGGACTAGAACCATCATGTGGCTGGCCTTATGGTGAGAGTTGTGTTCTTAGAGAAAAGATTTTTCCCCTATCCTGTTGGAATGCAGCAGAGCCAATGAAGCAGCAAGAGAATCGCCTATAAAAATCAGGAGCGCTTGAAAGAAGGGCCATCTGATTCCTTGGTGAAATACTTGCTAAGCTAAAATTTCAGCTGGCCCACACTGGTGCTGCCTCCAAAACACACAGGGCGAGTTCTGGGGTGAGTGGGCATGGGTGTTAATAAACATAAGGAATCATACGTGATTTTGCTGTGGGGATTTGGAGGTGGGAGACCATTGGTGTGGTGCACAGCCACAGGCTTGAAAGAACTACGATGAAGTGTGTTTGAGAAGAATATGAGGGGACTCCACCACATTCCATTCATTTTTGCCCTCAGAGTGGTAAGACCTAACAGTTCCGGGGCTCTGCATAGACAAGTTCAGATGCTAGAGAAGAACCAGCAGCTGAGGGCTTCCTGGGTCCCCTAGGCCTGGCAAAAAGACAGCCAACCTGAAGAAGGGAGAGGGGCATTGTATAGCTGGCAAGGTTTATGCAGGAAATAGTTGCTCCACTGAACAGGTGAGACAGCCAGAGAAGAGAAGCCAAGAAAATCGTGTGCTGATGTGAAGACAAACACAGGAAAGGAGGCAATGAACGTCAGACAAAACCCAAACCAACCAGAGTGAGGCCAGGGACTTAATCCTCACCAGTGACAGACAAATGGACATCTATTGAAGAAGACCCCATACGCCACCCTTCCTCCCTGACCGCAACATCAATGTCTCTACCTAGAGGAGGGAGGGGGGTGCAGCCATTCATTCTCGTGATCTTTCTCCACTCTGGGAGGCCAAGGCCACAGTAGCTTGTGTTGGGGAAGGGGGTAGGGAATTTTTGAATGCTGAAGTTTTAAACTGGATTGGACTATGTTTTAACAATTTAAAATAATCGGAAAGTTTAGAATCTGCAAAAAACATTGCCAAGGGGTGGAAAAAGAATTTTACATAGCAGCGTGGAGAAACAGTGACTGAAAGATGTAATTCTGTTTCCACAAGGGATTTTAAGGGCAGGACTGGAAGTGGCATATTCTTTCTGCCTGCATCTAATTGGCCAGAACCCAGTCCCATAACTTCAGCCTAATTTTGTATGAGGCTTGGAAACCTCCTTCTATGTGTCCAGGAAGAATGCCTTGAACACATAGCATTGTCTCTGTCACAGGCAGCCGCTTTGAAATCCAGAACACTGCACAAGTTAGCTAGAAGACAAGTTTCTAGCAGTTTTGTAGTGGTGAGAATATTAATGAAGAAAACCTATGATGTGATTGCCACTATTCCGTAGTTCTTACTTGTTTCCTCAAACAACCAACAATGTTTTACAGGTTGAGTCTCTGAGAGAGTGTGCTCTGACTTAGAAGAATCTAGTATTTAATCCTGGCAACTCTATGACGTGCGTGCCTTGACTCTTAGGTTCTAGAAGAAACAAAAGAGCTAACAATTTAATGCCACAACTAATAGGTGGTAGATTTATTGTTAGTATCTGGCTCTATCCCACTTTAACATTCCTGCTGTTCCTATTATACCCATATCATCTTGTCATCTTGACTTCTTAAAATTCAAGGCCTTTCTTCTCTTTGTTCAGGGTGAGTTTCCTGAGCCTCGTTTTGATGATTCTATGATGACCCCCTATTGACTTTCCACATGACGTATATTCACTGTGCCAAGGATCATGTTTGCCAAGCATCAGGGTTTATTTTTCCATCTAGCTATTATTATTCCATTTGCACAAGATCACAGTGTGTATGGTTCTTTCTTTGGTATAAAGTTGCAGTTTTAATGGTTTGATGATCTGTTGAGCTGCATTTAGTTCGTTGGGTAATTTCTTTAGTTTGACTCTGATGTTTGTGAAGATTGGGTATTCACTAGTTCATGCAGTTTTGAATTTTGACTCATAAAACTGGAGCAGAAGGGCCTGGGGCTCAATAATTCAGCTACTGCTGATCAGTTTCATATCCTTGTTCATTTGTTAATGGGACTATTGCTAGTGAATCTTTCTCTACAATTTTCTTTTAGTCTCCTAAAACAATTTTTTGATATTAATATACTGTCATTTTAACCTCAGATTATCCTTTTCAGGTTTCATGGAAGCTCAGTAAAAACACTTTAAAATAATCTGTGTAGTTCTGTTAAATAAGCATATCAATATCATAATTAGATGTTGTAGGCTTTGGAACCCAAAATATGATCTTCTTTTTAATAAGTTTAAACAACAGTAACAGATGTTCTTGTTTACCATTTGGGTGGAGCAATCAGAAGTAGTTTAAATGGGGAAGGACACATAGGGAACATTTGGGTGTGATTTTAGTTACTGGATTGAAATGGAGAAATTAGTACAAGCAACTTTGTCTTCCCCTTGGTTGTCCTTAAAGAGTGACCATTGGCAAGTTTCCTTACAAAATCATATATCCAACAAATATGCATCAATAACATGCCATCTTTATGCTAGTCTCTGTGAGCAAAAATGATGAATTCCTGAACTTTTTAAAGTGCTTTGAGTCTTCTTGGGGTAGAGGATATACATACACACACACACACACACATATATATATACACACACACACACACAGAGTGATAAAGGCAATAGCATAATATGTTCGATATACAGTGATAGCGCGAAAAAGGGAGGATTAATTGGACCGGATATCAGGTTTTGTAAATGTTTAATTGATATTTAATCTCTTAGAGAACTGTTTATATTACCATTTCCTCTGCTTAAATAATGCATTAGGGTAATCAATCACTACTTTCTTTCTTTGATCCCTAAGTCTTTCTCTATGAGTCTAGAGGGCTGTATCTTAGGGCTTCAGTCTAAAGAGATCATCAGTATTTCAGAAGCTGGACTTGGCTGTGCTTTCTCTATCATGCTTGTTATTTTTCTTTCCTATTGGGTGCTAAGCATGTGTATAGAATAACTTCTCTCCCATATAAAGAGTTATTTTACTGAGTGTTGCTGCATGTAGATCTCTGAATGGCCAGGAAATGGGAAAAAAAGTTCCTTTCATGTTTATTTGCCACTTTTCACAGGTTGTTTGTCAGAATTTGCAAGTAGATCAATCCTTGCAAAGAGTGGAGTGTTTTGTTTTTTAATTCCTTTTTTTTTGTAATTAGGATACTTTTTTTTTATTAAAAGCTGCTAGAAACCAACATTTTTGCACCCATAAATTTAGCATCTTGTGACACAGTGAGAATTACAATGGTAGGAAGAAAGGGAACTGTGCAAACAAAACAAAGACATAAAATGTAATGAGGGAAAAGCAGCCAGCTTGCTGCAACTGTAAAGAAGAAGAAAACTTCAGGGAGGTCTGATTTATAGGGAATAATTATTACTGGCTGATTTAGAAAACTGGGGCAGAGATAGGAAGCTGCTGAAGTGGCTGTTTTTGCAAACTGATTTGAAGAACCCTTCTCTTACATGCCATTATAAAATAATAATTCTTGGTGAATGTGTCTCACTTAACGATTTGCAAGTACTGGAAAAATACTGCTTGAATAGAATTATGATGCCTGAGAAGCACATTCAGACCACTATTCCAAATGTAAAAGCAAAGATCAGGAGCAGGTCAGGGATTTGTGAAAAGTTGCCAAAGGGAACAGAGCAAGAGAATAGATCCAATTCCCAACTTTTGATTTCCCAAATTCAGAAACAGTTGTTCCCACAGTAAAACTTTAAATTCTAATTAGGAAAACTGAATCTTCATTATAGCTTTCACTCATTAATTTATTATTCACTTGTTCATCAGATATTTATTGAGCACCAGCTATGTAGCAGGTACAGGTTCATGTGCTAAGAATGCATGGATGAGTAAGACATGCTCTCTTTCCTCAAAGAGTTCATATATTTAAAAGGATGAATTTAAATGAACATGGTAAATTAAGATATGCATTTCCCTAACTGTGAAATACTGGTTAATAAAATGCTTAGACTCAGAAACCGAGATGTTATCTTTCTATTGTTGACAGTGCATTTTCTCCCCCTAAAATGTAGGGTGATTTGCCTGGTTATTCATACACATTTTTTTCTGAATTTAATGTATATGACACCAAATTTTATTAATTTCCAAACATAATTTTTGTTGCTCCCCAAACTGGTATTTCTTTTTTTTAAACATATTTATTGGAGTATAATTGCTCTACAATAGTGTGTTAGTTTCTGCTTTATAACAAAGTGAATCAACCATACATATACATATATCCCCATACCTCCTCCCTCCAGCATCTCCCTATCACCCTCCCTATCCCATCCCTCTAGGTGGTCACAAAGCACCAAGCTGATCTCCCTGTGTTATGTGGCTATCGATTTTACATTTGATAGTGTATATATGTCCATGCCAATCTCTCACTTTGTCCCAGCTTACCCTTCCCCACAACCGTGTCCTCAAGTCCATTCTCTAGTAGGTCTGTGTCTTTATTCTGTTCTGCCCCTAGGTTCTTCATAACCATTGTTTTTCTTTTTAGATTCCATATATATGTGTTAGCATACGGTATTTGTTTTTCTCTTTCTGACTTACTTCACTCTGTATGACAGACTCTAGGTCCATCCACCTCACTACAAATAACTCAATTTCATTTCTTTTTATGTCTGAGTTTTAAGGAACCTCCATACTGTTCTCCATAGTGGCTGTATCAATTTACATTCCCACCAACAGTTCACCCTGTTCTCCACACCCTCTCCAGTATTTATTGTTTGTAGATTTTTTGATTTTTTGATGATGGCCATTCTGACCATCTGTATATCTTCTTTGGAGAAATGTCTGTTTAGGTCTTCTGCCCACTTTTGGATTGGGTTGTTTGTTTTTTTGATATTGAGCTGCATGAGCTGCTTATAAATTTTGGAGATTAATCCTTTGTCAGTGCTTCGTTTGCAAATATTTTTTCCCATTCTGAGAGTTGTCTTTTCTTCTTGCTTATGGTTTCCTTTGCTGTGCAAAAGCTTTTAAGTTTCATTAGGTCCCATTTGTTTATTTTTGTTTTTATTTCCATTTCTCTAGGAGGTGGGGCAAAAAGGATCTTGCCGTGACTTATGACATAGAGTGTTCTGCCTATGTTTTCCTCTAAGAGTTTTACAGTGCCTGGCCTTACATTTCGGTCTTTAATCCATTTGGAGTTTATTTTTGTGTATGGTATTAGGGAGTGTTCTAATTTCATTCTTTTACATGTAGCTGTCCAGTTTTCCCAGCACCACTTATTGATGAGACTGTCTTTTCTCCACTGTATATTCTTGCCTCCTTTATCAAAACTAAGGTAACCATATATGCGTGGGTTTATCTCTGGGCTTTCTATCCTGTTCCATGGATCTATATTTCTGTTTCTGTGCCAGTACCATACTGTCTTGATTACTGTAGCTTTGCAGTTTAATCTAAAGTCCAGGTGCCTGATTCCTCCAGCTCCGTTTTTCTTTCTCAAGATTGCTTTGGCTATTCGGGGTCTTTTGTGTTTCATTCTCTATGTATAGTATCATGTCATCTGCAAACAGTGACAGTTTTACTTCTTTTTTTCCGATTTGGATTCCCTTTAGTTCTTTTTCTTCCCTGATTGCTGTGGCTTAAAGTTCCAAAATTATGTTGAATAACAGTGGTGAGAGTGGGCAACCTTGTCTTGCTCCTGATCTTATTTCTTTCAGATATTTCATCATTAGTGTATGGGAATGCAAGAGATTTCTGTTCATTAATTTTGTATCCTGCTACTTTACCAAATTCAATGATTAGCTCTAGTAGTTTTCTGGTAGCATCTTTAGGATTCTCTATGTATAGTATCATGTCATCTGCAAACAGTGACAGTTTTACTTCTTTTTTTCCGATTTGGATTCCCTTTAGTTCTTTTTCTTCCCTGATTGCTGTGGCTTAAAGTTCCAAAATTATGTTGAATAACAGTGGTGAGAGTGGGCAACCTTGTCTTGCTCCTGATCTTAGAGGAAATGGTTTCTGTTTTTCACCATTGAGAACGATGTTGGCTGTGGGTTTGTCATACATGGCCTTTATTACATTGAGGTAAGTTCCCTCTATGCCTACTTTCTGGAGGGTTTTTATCATAAAGGGGTGTTGAATTTTGTCAAAAGCTTTTTCTGCATTTATTGAGACAATCATATGGTTTTTTTCCTTCAATTTGCTAATATGGTGTATCACATTGATTGATTTACATATATTGAAGAATCCTTGCATTCCTGGGATAAACCCCACTTGATCATGGTGTATGATCCTTTAAATGTGCTGTTGGATTCTCTTTGCTAGTATTTTGTTGAGGATTTTTGCATCTATGTTCATCAGTGATATTGGCCTGTAGTTTTCTTTCTTTGTTACATCTTTGTCTGGTTTTAGTATCAGAGTGATGGTGGCCTCGTGGAGTGAGTTTGGGAGTGTTCCTCCCTCTGCTATATTTTGGAAGAGTTTGACAAGGATAGGTGTTAGCTCTTCTCTATATGTTTGAGAGAATTCGCCTGTGAAGCCATCTGGCCCTGGCTTTTTATTTGTTGGAAGATTTTTAATCACAGTCTCAATTTCACTGTTTGTGATTGGTCTGTTTATGTTTTCTATTTCTTCCTGGTTCAGTCTCAGACAGTTGTGCTTTTCTAAGAATTTGTCCATTTCTTCCAGGTTGTCCATTTTATTGGCATAGAGTTGCTTGTAGTAATCTCTCATGATCC
>NC_041229.1:93873196-93898628 GCF_002837175.3 Physeter macrocephalus | reverse complement strand
ACGTCCCTCTTAGAACTGCTTTTGCTGCATCACATAGGTTTTGGGTAGTTGTGTTTTCATTGTCATTTGTTTCTAGGTATTTTTTGATTTCCTCTTTGACTTCTTCAGTGATCTCTTGGGTATTTAGTGTATTGTTTCACCTCCATGTGTTTGTATTTTTTACAGATTTTTTCCTGTAACTGATATCTAGTCTCATAGCGTTGTGGTCGGAAAAATACTTGATACGATTTCAATTTTCTTAAATTTACCAAGGCTTGATTTGTGACCCAAGATATGGTTTATCTTGCAGAATGCTCCATGAGCACTTGAGAAAAAAGTGTATTCTGCTGATTTTGGATGGAATGTCCTGTAAATATCAATAAAGTCCATCTTGTTTAATGTGTCATTTAAAGCTTGTGTTTCCTTATGTATTTTCATTTTGGATGATCTGTCCATCGGTGGATCAGGGTGTTAAAGTCCCCTACTATGATTGTGTTACTGTCAATTTCCCCTTTTATGGCTGTTAGCATTTGCCTTATGTATTGAGGTGCTCCGTTTTTGTATGCATTCAGCCAGTCTATGTCTTTTTGTTGGAACATTTAATCCATTTACATTTAAGGTAGGTATTGGTATGTATGCTCCTATTACCAGTTTCTTAATTGTTTGGGGTTTGTTATTGTAGGTCTTCTCCTAGAGAATTTCCTTTAGCATTTGTTGTAAAGCTGGTTTGGTGGTGCTGAATTCTCTTAGCTTTTGCTTGTCTGTAAAACTTTTAATTTCTCCGTCAAATCTGAATGAGATCTTTGCTGTGTAGAATCATCTTGGTTGTAGGTTTTTCCGTTTCATCACTTTCAGTATGTCCTGCCACTCCCTTCTGGCTTGCAGAGTTTCTGCTGAAAGATCAGCTGTTAACCTTATGGGGATTCCCTTGTATGTTATTTGTTGTTTCTCCCTTGCTGCTTTTAATATTTTTTCTTTGTATTTAATTTTTGATAGTTTGATTAATGTGTGTCTTGGTTTGTTTCTCTTTGGATTTATCCTTTATGGGACTCTCTGTGCTTCCTGGACTTGACTATTTCCTTTCCCATATTAGGGAAGTTTTCAACTATAATCTCTTCAAATATTTTCTCAGTCCCTTTCTTTTTCTCTTCCTCTTCTGGGACCCCTATAATCCGAATGTTGGTGCATTTAGTGTTGTCCCAGAGGTCTCTGAGACTGTCCTCAATTCTTTTCATTCTTTTTTCTTTATGCTGATCTGCAGTAGTTATTTCCACTGTTTTATCTTCAAGATCACTTCTCCGTTCTTCTGCCTCAGTTATTGTGCTATTGATTCCTTCTAGAGAATTTTAATTTCATTTATTGTGTAGTTTATCATTGTTTGTTTGCTCTTTAGTTCTTCTAGGTCCTTGTTAAACGTTTCATATATTTTCTCCGTTCTACTTCCAAGATTTTGGATCATCTTTACTGTCATTACTGTGAAATCTTTTTCATCTTTACTATCATTGCTGTGAAATCTTTTTCAGGTGGATTGCCTATTTCCTCTTCATTTGATTGTTCTGGTGGGTTTTTACCTTGCTCCTTCATCTGCTGTGTTTCTCTGTCTTCTCATGTCGCTTAACTTACTGTGTTTGGGGTCTCCTTTTCGCAGGCTGCAGGTTCGTAGTTCCCATTGTTTTTGGTTTCTGCCCCTGTTATTTCTTTTTTAAAAAAGTTAATTGGAGTATAGTTCATTTACAACGTTGTGTCAGTTTCAGGTGTCTAGCAAAGTGATTCAGTTATACATATACATGTATTCATTCTTTTTCAGATTCTTTTCTCATATAGGTTATCACAGAATATTGAGTAGAGTGCTCTGTGATATACAGTAGGTCCTTGATGGTCATCCATCTTATACTTAGTAGTGTGTGTATCTTAATCCCAAGCTCCTGATTTATCCCTTTTGCCACATTTCCCCTTTGGTAACCATAAGTTTGTTTTCAATATCTGTAAATCTGTTTCCTCTTTGTAAATAAGTTCATTCATACCATTTTCTTAAATTAGATTCCACATAGGAGTGATATCATATGATATTTGTCTTTCTCTGTCTGACTTACTTTACTTAGTATGATAATCTCTAGGTCCATCCACGTTGCTGCAAGTGGCATTATTTCGTTCTTTTTATGGCTGTGTAATATTCCATTGTGTGTATGTATCACATCTTCTTTATCCATTCTTCTGTTGATGGACATTTAGGTTGCTTCTGTGTCTTGGCTATTGTAAATAGTGCTGTAATTAACATTTGTGTGCATATATCTTTTCGAATTATGATTTTCTCTGGATATATGCCCAGGAGTGGGATTGCTTCATCATATGGTAGTTTTGGTTTTAGTTTTAGGTTTTTAAAAAAAAAAAAAAAACATTTATTTATTTATTTTTGGCTGTGTTGGGTCTTCGTTGCTGCATGCGGGGGCTTTCTCTAGTTGCAGCGAGCTGGGGCTAGTCTTTGTTGTGGTGCGTGGGCTTCTCATTGCGGTGGCTTCTCTTGTTGTGGAGCACAGGCTCTAGGTGCACAGGCTTCAGTAGTTGTGGCACATGGGCTCAGTAGTTGTGGCTCACAGGCTCTAGAGCACAGGCTCAGTAGTTGAGGTGCACGTGCTTAGTTGCTCCATGGCATGTGGGATCTTCCCGGACCAGGGCATGAACCTGTTTCCCTGCATTGGCAGGCGGATTCTTAACCACTGCGCCACCAGGGAAGCCCTGTTTTTAGTTTTTTAAGGAACCTCCATACTGTTCTCCATAGTGGTTGTACCAATTCACATTCCCACCAACAGTGCAGGAGGGTCCCCTTTTCTCCACACCCTCTCCAATTTGTTTGTAGAATTATTCATACAATTTTTAATGGTTGCAACCCTAATAAGATATATTTTAACTGGCCCTAAGATGAAAAGAAATTGAAATTCAAACATCAGAGGTAGCTGGAAAGAGCATTGAATTGGAGTCAGGAGACCTGGGTTATAAATCCGTTTCTTTTACTAGCCCATTGCATGAATTAAGGCAAGAGATTTTATCTCTGTAGGATTTACATTGCTCATTTCCAAACAATGAGTTGGGAACTATTTGAAGGGCTCTCTAAGATTCTCAATAAATTAAAAAAATGTATTGGGCATCTCCTATAAGCGTAACGTGTTTAAGGAACTGGGGATAGAGGTGAGCAAAATAGACAATAAGGTGGAGCAAAATCAAGAAGGTGTGGTAATATTCTGGAAGCCAGACGTAGCAAATGTTTCCAGGAAGAAGGAAGGATCAACTGTCAAATGTTGTTCGTAAATTAAGTTAAATGGGCGTAAGAATTGACCATTGGGTTTTGCAAAATCAGTCACTGATGACTTGACAAGAGTAGATTCAGGGGATGTGATTGGAATGAGTTCTAGATGAGAGACTGAATATACAAATGGATGATGGCCAGACCATATATATATATTTTTTACATTAGTAGATTTTCTACTGCTTAGCATTTTTGAATTCCTGGGTTAAATTCAGCTTAGACATGATTTTTTTAAATGCATTGCTGATTTCCTTTGCTAATAGTGTTTATGATTATATCATAAGTGAGATTTTTTTCTTACTCATGCTTTTCTTTTCTCATACTGACCTGAGATTTTGATATCACTGTTTTAAAAACTAAGCTCATAAAATGAGTTGAGGAATGTTACCCTTTATTCCTGACTCTCTGGAAAAGTTCATATACATCAAAATGATTTGTTCCTTGGGACTTCCCTAGTGGCGCAGTGGTTAAGAATCTGCCTGCCAGTGCAGGGGACACAGGTTCGACCCCTGGTCTGGTAAGATCCCACATGCCATGGAGGAGCTAAGCCCGTGCGCTACAACTACTGAGCCTGTGCTCTAGAGCCTGTGAGCCACAACTACAGAAGCCCATGTGCCTAGAGCCTGTGCTCTGCAACAAGAGAAGCCACCGCAACGAGAAGCCCATGCACCGCAACAAAGAGTAGCCCCCACTCGCTGCAACTAGAGAAAAGCCCGCACATAGCAACGAAGACCCAAAGCAGCCAAAAATAAATAAATAAATTTATAAAAAAGAAAAAAAGATCTGTTCCTTGAGGTTTTTTTCCTTCTGCAACTTTTTTTTTCTTTTCATATTGCATATATTTATTCATTTTTTTCATACACTGATAAAAAATATGTTCCTCTATGAAACTTTCTCTAATTTTCCAGATGAATTTGTCTCCTCTACATTCCCAAATTCTTTTTTTTTCTTTTTTTTCTTTTTAACATCTTTATTGGAATAATATTCCTTTACAATGGTGTGTTAGTTTCTGCTGTATAACAAAGTGAATCAGCTATACATATACATATATCCCCATATCTCTTCCCTCTTATGTCTCCCTCCCTCCCACCCTCCCTATCCCACCCTCCCTATCCCAACCCTCTAAGTGGTCCCAAAGCACCGAGCTGATCTCTCTGTGCTATGCAGCTGCTTCCCACTAGCTACTGATTTTACATTTGGTAGTGTATATATGTCCATGCCATTCTCTCACTTTCTCCCAGCTTACCCTTCCCCCTCCCCGTTTCCTCAAGTCCATTCTCTAGTAGGTCTGTGTCTTTATTCCATCCTGCCCCTAGGTTCTTCATAACCATTATTTTTTTCGATTCCATATATATGTGTTAAGCGTACGGTATTTGTTTTTCTCTTTCTGACTTACTTCACTCTGTATGACAGATTCTAGGTCCATCCACCTCACTACAAATAACTCAATTTCGTTTCTTTTTATGGCTGAGTAATATTCCATTGTATATATATGCCACATCTTTATCCATTCATCTGTCTATGGATACTTAGGTTGCTTCCATGTCCTGGCTATTGTAAATAGAGCTGCAAGGAACATTGTGGTACATTACTCTTTTTGAATTATGGTTTTCTCAGGGTATATGCCCAGTAGTGGAATTGCTGGGTACAAAAAGACAGCCCTCAGAATGGGAGAAAATATTTGCAAATGAAGCAACTGACAAAGGATTAATCTCCAAATTTTACAAGCAGCTCATGCAGCTCAATATCAAAAAAACAAACAACCCAATCCAAAAGTGGGCAGAGGACATAAATAGACATTTCTCCAAAGAATATATACAGATTGCCAACAAACATATGAAAGGATGCTCAACATCACTAATGATTAAGAAATGCAAATCAAAACTAAAATGAGTTATCACCTCACACCAGTCAGAATGGCCATCATCAAAAAATCTACAAACAATAAATGCTGGAGAGGGTGTGGAGAGAAGGGAACCCTCTTGCACTCTTGGTGGGAATGTAAATTGATACAGGCACTATGGATAACAGTACAGAGGTTCCTTAAAAATCTGAAAATATGCAACTCTTTTTAATGTTAAAAAGAGAGATACCAAACATCATAGGGCACATTCACTTTAAGTTCCAAGTAGAATAATTATCAGTCATGAGAAAATGTCTTTACCCCTCAAAATGTTTTTTTGACTTAGAATATAATTTGCATAATATTAATATAACCACACCAGCTTTCTTTAGGATAAGTTTGATTGTGCTTTTATTTTTAGATTAATCCTTTGTAGTCTGTTTGTATTTAAAAATTTTTTTTAGTGAACTCTACTTGATTTACAATATCATGTTAGTTTCAGGTGTACAGCAAAGTGATTCAGTTTTATGTATACATATATGTATATATATATTCTTTTTCAGATTGTTTTCCATTGTAGGTTATTATAAGATATTGAATATAGTTCCCTGTTCTATATACAGTAGGACCTTGTTGTTTATATATTTTATGTATAGTAATTTGTATCTGCTAATCCCAAACCCCAATTTATTCCTTCCCTCCTTTCCCCTCTGGTAACTATAATTTTGTTTTCCTTGTCTATGAGTCTGTTTCTGTTTTGTAAATAAGTTCATTTGTCTTATTTTTTAGATTCCACGTATGTGATATCATATAATATTTGTCTTACTCTGTCTGACTTACTTCACTTAGTATAATAATCTCCAGGTCCATCCATGTTGCTGCTAATGGCATTGTTTCATTCTTTTTAATGGCTGAGTAACATTCCTGTGTGTGTGTGTGTGTGTGTGTGTGTGTGTGTGTATATATATATATATATATATATATATATATATATATATACCACATCTTTATACATTCATCTCTCAATGGACATTTAGGTTACTTCCATGTCTTGGCTATTCTAAATAGTGCTGCTATGAACATTGGGGTGCATGCATCTTTTGGAATTAGAGTTTTCTCTGCGTATATGCCCAAGAGTGGGATCACTGGCTCATGTGTTAACTCTATTTTAGTTTTTTAAGGAACCTTTATACTGTTCTCCATAGTGGCTGCACCAATTTACATTCCCACCAACCGTGTAGGAGCATTCTTTTTTCTCCACTCCCTCTCCAGAATTTATTATTTGTAGACTTTTTAATGATGGCCATTCTGACTGGTGTGAGGTGATACCTCATTGTAGTTTTGATTTGCATTTCTCTTATAATTAGTGATGTTGAGCATCTTTTCACGTGGCTTTTGGCCATCCATATGTCTTCTTTGGAGAAGTGTCTATTTAGGTCTTCTGCCCAGGTTTTAATTGTGTTGTTTGTTTTTCTGATATTGAGTTGTATGAGCTGTTTATATATTTTGGAAATTAAGCCCCTGTTGGTTGCATCATTTGCAAATATTTTCTCCCAGTCTGTAAGTTGTCTTTTTATTTTGTTTATGGTTTCCTTTGCTGTGCAAAAGCTTTTGAGTTTAATTAGGTCCCATTTGTTTATTTTTGTTTTTGTTTCAGTTACTCTAGGAGACAGAGCCCAAAAATATTGCTGCAATTTATGTCAAAGAGTGTCCTGCCTATGTTTTCCTCTAGGAGTTTTATAGTATCTTTTCCTTTGTTGTGCAAAAGCTTATAAATTTGATTAGGTCTCATTTGTTTATTTTTGCTTTTATTTCTTTTGCCTTGGAAGAGTGATCTAAGAAAATATTGCTATGATTTATGTCAGAGAATGTTTTGCCTATATTCTCTTGTAGGAGTTTTATGATGTCAGATCTTATATTTAAGTCTTTAAGCCATTTTGAGTTTTTTTTTCTGTATGGTGTGAGGGAGTGTTCATTGATTTACATGAGGCAGTCCAGCTTTTTCAACAACACTTACTGAAGAGACTGTCATTTTTCCATTGTATATTCTTGCCTCTTTTGTTGAAGATTAATTGACTTTAGGTGTGTCGGTTTATTTCTGGGCTTTTATTTTGTTCCATTGATCTGTGTGTTTTTTGTGTGTATGTGAGTACCACACTCTTGATTACTGTAGTTTTGTAATATTGTCTGAAGTCTGGGAGAGTTATGCCTCCAGCTTTTTTCTTTTTCCTCAGAATTGTTTTGGCAATTCTGGGTCTTTCGTGGTTCCATATAAATTTTAGGATTTTTTTTCTAGTTCTGTGAAAAATGTCATGGGAAATTTGATAGGGATTGCATTAAATCTGTAGATTTCTTTGGGTAGTATGGTTATTTTACTTATGTATTTTAATTGGCAGTTTTAGGCCTTTTATATTTAATTATTTTATTTGAATATTTAAATATTTTATGAATATTTAGATTAATTTATACATGTTATTTTGTGTTTTCTAGTTTTTGTTTGCAATGTGATTTTGAACAAAAATTCACATGAAAGCTGCTTTTGCTTAAGAATTCTCATAATAGGCATTTTAAGAAAAAAAACAGTTTTATTGAACTATAAATGGCATACAATAACTTGCACATATTTAAATTTTATAAATTTTATAAATTTTTATATATGTGTACACCCATGGAACCATGACCACAATCAAGATAATGAACATATTTGTGACATCAAAAGATTCCTGATGACACTTGTAAAGTCCTCTCTTTTATCCCTCTCTTTGGATAGAGAGATTTTCCTGGATTGCATCTCTGAAGTCTTGCTAGTGGTTCCCAGATGCTGATCTGTGAGCCAGTACTTACTGGACTGTGTCAGAATTCTCTGAGAGAACTCATTGAAAAAGCCCACAATTCTAGGATGCTTCTGTAGAATTTCAGATAAATTTTTTCTGGGGTAAGGCTTGTGTTTCAAAGAGGCTCTTTAGGATATTCTTATATGAAGCTGGGTTGAGAAGCACTGCTCTAAATGGTAGGCATCCCATTTAGGTTTGATGGAGTTTTGGATTTCAACACAATAATAAAAACTAATAATAATAATACTTATTGGACACATAACACCAGACATTTTAAGTGTCTGTGGAGCATGTATGTCACTTTTATGAAGATTACTTTAACCTTTTGAGTTAAATACAGTTATCACCCTTATATGAGGAAAGTGAGTCTTACTCAGAATCACATAGCTAATAACTGGGAACCTAAGCCTATACAGACAACCATACAATGTAAATGGTGTGCTACCTAAACTAGGAGGCAAGCGCTGGTTCCAACCCTATCTCTTGCAGGGTCACCTTGGATAAGACATTCAAATATGCAGGAAATCTATTTTTTTTTCATTTGTAAAATGAGAGGGTTAGATTAGGTAATTTTCTAGCTCTTTTTAGCTTAAAAATTATGCTTTTTGTATGAAAATGCAGGTAGCTTTAAAGAAGTATAACAATGAACTAATCTCTAACATATGAAGCGTTTATACCCAGTTTAGAGCAATATTCAAGGAGATATAAAAATGCATACAATTTGGCACCTTTTCACACTAATCTTCTATTTTATCAACACAGTATATACATTTTCTGCTTTAAATATTGAACTGTGATTTTTTCTTTTGCTGCAGTGTGGGGATCTAGCCATTGGACTTAACTACAGCTCAGCTGTTCCTGGAATAAAAGTACCTTTTGGTTTTTGTTTTGCCATTTCAAAGTGTCCTAGTGAAGAGCCTTCCAAGAATTATTGTCGTTTTAAAACATTTGAATCTCAAGAGAGGTCCTATCTGGTTTTGTCCTTTACTGCAATCACTCTATTCTGGGGGTTAGAAATGGAATGGAATGATTATGTACTTATGCACTATACTTCCTAGCATGGCTGTTATTTTTTTAATCAGCAGAATCTTTTTTTTTTATACCTGACCTACTGTTTCTGCCAAGCTTTCTATCCATGGAGGGTAGGGCTTGACAAAATAAGGATACTTACCAACACTTTTTTATTAAGCTGTGCAGGCTCTATTGAAATCTACTGCTAAATTTTTAAAGGTGGCTATCATTTTCCTGTGATTCAGATTTTAAAGAATTTATTCAGGAAAACATACAGTAGTTTATAGGCTTTGCTCACATAATTTCATGCTGAATTTTGTAATAATTAATACAGAGCATATTATATAATAGTGTATGTGAGCAATCTGAAATCATATATGCACACACAGTTTACATATATGTGTGTGTATATATATATTCTGTATATATATAAATTTTAAATTATAATTTTCTGTTAATATTTACTACTAATGACTCTTATTTTCTGATAGACTCATGGCACAAGTTGTTCTGGAACGTTTCCACTGAAAAAGAGATATTTATTGTTGCTTTCTTTTTTCTGTTCCAGGAGACATGTTTCCTCTATGTTTCTAGATTCTGTGAAATGAAATGCTGCAAGATGTATCTATCTGCAACAGAACATTCTGAGCATTGCTTTCCATTCAGTGCTCATGAAGAGAAAGTACAAAGAGTAAAGAGAGTCAAGGTAACATTTAAAATTCTTTATTAAATAAATAATTTTATTTATTTATTTTTGGCTGTGTTGGGTCTTCATTGCTGTGCGCGGGCTTTCTCTAGTTGTGGTGAGCAGGGGCTACTCATCGTTGTGGTGCGCGGGCTTCTCATTGCAGTGGCTTGTCTTTGTTGCGGAGCACGGACTCTAGGCTCACAGGCTTCAGTAGTTGTGGCACGTGGGGTCAGTAGTTGTGGCTCATGGGCTCTAGAGCGCAGGCTCTACGGTTGTGGCGCATGGGCTTAGTTGCTCCGCGGCATGTGGGATCTTCCCGGACCAGGGCTCGAGCCTGTGTTCTCTGCATTGGCAGGTGGATTCTTAACCACTGTACCACCAGGGAAGCCCCTGGCCTTTAATTTTCTTAAAAAACAAACAAACAAAGCTCAGTGTACATAAGTTAAATCTTACCTGGTCAAATAAGGAAAGTCTGATTGTTTTGGTGATAGAAGTCTTACCAATCATTCCTTTAAAATACTGCTCTACATAGTTATGGGCTTTGGAGCTGTATTTGAAATTATCATTAATTCAAAAGATCATGGGGACCACTAAAGTTTACGTTAGACATATCACCAGAGAAGTTTTGTGAAAATAAGTTTCTCCTCAAGCCCAGGAGAATGAACCTTTCCATCTGTCCCATTTGCAAACATTATCTAATATAACATTATTTCCAGATCTATTATATGGAGGACTTGAAGAGACAAAATTAGCATTGGAAAGAACATCTGATTTAAGATTCAGCGTTAGAGTATTGCTGTTTACTTCATTCTTTTACTAGAAATAGGATTTCTTTCACACAAATTTTATAGAGTCTTGTGTTAAGTGAGCTCAAAAAGGAAGCCAATCTCTATCCCCAAAGTGGTTGGCATTCTTATGGCCTTGTGAGTTTTTTTTTAAATACAGTTCTGATTTCAAATAGTCTATGCCATATTCCCCACAAAAACACAAAATATTTTAGAAACCTCTGCTTACCACATCCAAACTACTTCTCTGAGTCTTCCTTACACAATTGACATAGACTCGAAAATCCTTTGGGAAACCGATTGCAGTTTGGGGTTAAAAAAAAATTGTGATTACTGGAAATGTGACTATACAGTAAAACATAAAATTGTGAGTACCTTAAAAGAGGCACAGATGCAATGCTATTGCTTTTTATTGATAGAAATAAGTTAATATCTTGTAGGACCAGGGAGAACCTTATGGAAGCAATGGCACTTGAAGTAGACCTTAAATAGTATTGATGGTGACAGTTGATGATTACCTAGCACCAGCTGTCTGCCTAACTGTTTGTATACATTATCTAAATTTGTTCTTCAAACCCTGTGAAGTAGTTTCTCTTATTTCCCCAGTTTAATAAGTGAAGAAAACATACATTAAAATGATATGTCATATACCTAATTGGGGATGGAACTAGGATTTGAACTCAGGTATGTTTGGCTTTACCTCTGTGTTTAAATTCACTATGTTATATTTTGTCTTGGTGGAATTAAATGTGCAGGGATGAGGGTGTGAAAAAAGAGTGTTTGAGATAGTGGGAGCAACATGAGCAAAGACATAGAGACTGGAAAGCACAGGACACAGTCAACAGAGAACAGTTGATTTTGTTGGAGCTATTGGTATATGGGGAATGAGAAACAAATTTGGAAATACCACTTGGGGCCAGATGGTGAAAAGCCCTAAATGACAGGCTCAAGAATGCTGACTCTTATCTTGGGTGATAGAAAGACTTATTGGTGATTAAGGCTAAAGAAGAATTGGGGTAAGCATATAAGATTCTGGAGACTGAGAGATTAGTCACAAGGTTAGGACTCTAATCCCAGAAAGCAACAATGAGGATCTGAGCTGTAGAGGTGAATGGAAAAGACCAGGATGTGGAATGAACTACCCAGGTGCAAAGATGAGGCCACGTGACCCAGCAAGTGGACACAGCTTCCTGAGGAAAAGAAGCCTGTTTAAGATAGAACATCGTGATTTTGGACACACTAATTGGGATACCCAGGTGGACATTTCCAGGAGGCATTTGTAAGATTTTGCTTGTAGTCCATCAGCCACCTATCTGGTTAGAAGGAGAAGAATGTTGTACCAAGCTTTATGAGTGAATTAAGATGAGGCAGAAATAAAATCTTTTTTTTCCTAGGAAAGACACTTTTCTAAGTGCTTTACTATTATAATCTTATGAGATAAGCCATATTAACTCTATTTTAAAGGTAAAGAATTGGCTTAATTGAAGTTATGATTTGCCCAGTCAAAGTATAAGTGAGTAGTAGAGCCAATATTCAAACTTAAGTTTGCTTCACTGAGGAGTGTGACATCATTAATCTTTGAAATTATTATTTATTTATTCATTCATTTATTATTATTTATTTGTATATTGGGTATTTATTTTGCACAAAGCATTGCTCAATTCCAAGAAAAAAATTATTGTGTGAAAAAAGCAGAAGTCCAATATGATGCTATTTATGTATTTTTTAAAAAGAAAATCTGTAAAATAATGCTGCATATTTTCTGTGACTACACGTAAAAAACACACAGTAAATTGGTCGCAGTGTTTACATCTGAGGAATGAATTAAGATAGGCAGAGAGGTTAAAGAATATGTATGTCTAATGTTGTAATTATACAGAGAATATTTTCATGTATTAATTGTGTAGTTAAAATTTAATATTAAAATGAATACTTCTGCCCACAAAATGGCTTCCCATACAACATGACTGTGTTATAAGGAGTTTGAATTAAGTAAATGAGGAAATAGGATGAGTTTATAGAAATTATTTAGAACAAAATTTGGGTTAAGTGAGAGATGTAGTTTTTTCCCGTGACTGGTTGCTGGTCTCTTCTGAAGAAAGTCAGGCAAGCTTCCATTAACAACTCCATGAGCCACAGCCAGCTGGGCACACCTCATTTTTCTGAGGAATGTGTCAGGCTGTAGGTAGTAGGCTGAGGGGGAATTTCCCAAGCAGGAATTTGGATATAACTTGCTCATTCTTGTGGTTGAAGGCAACTGAATTCCTTTGTAAGTGGGCTCAGGCATGAATCTGGGGCTCTCTTCTGTTGAGTTTCCTCCCTGGGGAACCTTTAACTATCTTCAGCCCTACTCATCCCCAGTGTGATCAAAGCTCCAATCATAATTAGCTTCTGCCAGGTATTCTTATTTAAGTCCTTTGGCTTTTCAAATATACTGTTTTCTTTACAGTGTTTGCTGTTAGCTACTTAACGTTCCTCGTCCTTCAAGTCTCAGCTTCAATTCCACATTC
This sequence comes from Physeter macrocephalus, assembly GCF_002837175.3. Taxonomy (NCBI): domain Eukaryota; kingdom Metazoa; phylum Chordata; class Mammalia; order Artiodactyla; family Physeteridae; genus Physeter; species Physeter macrocephalus. The sequence continues at coordinate 93,885,674 of NC_041229.1, read as the reverse complement.
ACCAAAAATTCATCTGTATCCCACCTCCCAAACCAGATTGGGTGTTCCTTCATGTACCCCGATGGCGCTCTACTTCCCACGCCATTTCACCCCGCCCCCCCACTCATCAAAGGCAATTCTCCACCCTGGCTGGACATCAAAATCATAATGAAGCTCTAAAAATATAAATGTCTGGGTTCTACTTCAGATTTATTGCATATGAATCTTCAGGATTATGTCTAGATGTTTATTTTTGTAAATAGTGCTTGTTATATAATTGCAACTAATATTTCTTGATATTGATAAGTGCATTAAGAAGAGAGGCTCTGAGATGGGAGGGGAGTTTGGGGGAGAATGGATACATGTATATGTATGGCTGAGTCGCATTGCTGTGCACCCAAAATTATCACAACATTGTTAATCGTCTATACTCCAATATAAAATAAAAAGTTAAAAAAAAAAAAAAGAAGAGAGGTTCTGGTTCTGCAGCTGTTTGTTTTACTGATATTGAAGACTTTTTTTCACCCTCATCAGTAGCTCTGGCCTTACTGGAATCACTAGGATAATGTCATAAAGACAGAGATCAATTTGGCTTGCTTAATTTAAAGAAAAATATTTTGACATCGTAAGTGATGTTTTCTGGGTCCTAGAAGTAGACCATGGGGCATCTCAAATGAGACTAAAAAAAGTAAATATTCAATCGCTTATGCAAAGCAGTCTCTCATTGCATCATCTTTCAGTGTCCATTCTAGTTCAGCTCCTTCCCATTACTGTACCAACTCATATCTAGTAATGGCAGTGAGATGGGGCATTACATGGACAGGATGTAAAATACTCAGTGTTGTTTTCTGGAGTCTTATTCTTGATCTCATGGGCTCTAAATGTGCAGCATCTGCCGATCAACATTTGACTAGGCGTTCTTGGACCCTGGCGCTCCTGATACGTTGGTGCCTAGAATACTGCTCCAAATCTTGTGTCCTTCCAACCCTCAACATCCATAGATCAAAGAGAAGCAGAAGAGTATAGTGTTTGAGAATCCAGGGTTCTGGAGCCTGGTTCTGGGTTTGGAGGCAAGCTCTGCCATTTCAACAAGCTGTATGCTTCTCTATGCTTCAGTGTTTCCATCTTCAAAATATGGAAAACGTAGTATGGTATCTACTTTGCAAAGTTTTAGTAGGATTAAATGAGCTAATATACATGAAGAACTTTAGGAGGTTATCTAGTACATTGTAAATGCTTAAAAAATATTGGCTGTTTTACTTTTAAAGATTAGGCGTTCACCCTAGCTACACAGATGTTACAGAAATGTATGGGGAAGGTAAAGAATAATCTAAGCACAGATAATATAAAATCACTGATGATAAAATGGAGTATAAAATGTCATTACATAGACTGAAGAAGATTTTTTAAAATGCAGTTTGGTAAAGAGGATATCAACAAGAGCAGATTTACCATTTTCACTGGCCCCTTAAAAGGTTCTGGAAATGTCTTAGTATTCTTTTTCTTAAAGAGACTACCTTAAGTTATATAAACTTTAGGATTTGTAAAACCTGGATCTTCTAAATCAAAATGAAAACACTGTTCAGGAAGACAAAATAAAAGAATTTAGGCCAAATTGGTGAGGTAGATATATGAAGTATCGATTGATTGCTGACTTTTACCTTGTGAGCTGGGCCTCAGAATAACTTACCACATTTCCATTTTCATATGCCTTTTTTGAAACTCTCCTAACAACCTCCTGAAGGAATCAGTTTGCCCCATGTGTGGGCACGTTAACTCTTATTTTTTTCCCCTTAATTGCCTTAATCTTAAAATATAAGGAAGAATTAATTAACTATACTGTTGGGGGAAGAAAAGTTAATTGCAATTTTAATGAGGGTAACCTTAGCAGGATTTGTAATAACCCTGAAAAGATGGTTAAGTCCCTTCTTTCTCCACTTGACTCTCGCCTTCTGCAAATGGCTGTAAGGGCTGATTACAAGTGATTAATTACTTACTGGAAGGCTTGTCTCCAGCTCATCTTCTTATCCCCAAACCAACTGCAGTCTGAAGAATATAGTGAGAATTCTAAACGTAAAAAAGGTAAAATGGCTTTTTCTACAATATAAAGTGCTTATAAGACAGAATTTGATGAAGAACATCTGGATAGAGATTTTACACCAGCACAGGGAAAAGCAAATAATTTGTATTAGTCTGGCCTTGGAAATTTCATCTAAAATGACAGAGAATGTGGTAGCCATGCCATGAATGAGACATTTGTATTGCTACAAGGCAGTGGATTTTTACCTGGAACCACTCTCCGGACTGTGGTGCAGGAAGGAAGAGCCCAGATAGAATCTACTGGTATCATTAAACTGAGTATTCAGAGTTCAGAGTTTGAGGCTCATGAGGAAATTGGAATTTGTAGGGCAGAAGGGCAACTGTGAAGAAGAGAGCCATATGGGGAAGAAAGAATATAAATCTGACAGGGGTATACTTGACTATCTGGCCAAATACTAATCTGTGCACATTCAGAGTGAGATTCCATATGTTCCAGCAAAGAACAACTACTGGAGAAAAAAAAAAAAAAAAACTACTGGAGAGTTGTGAGCTGACTTGAGATTGTATAGTGCTGAGAGGCATTCAAGTTCCATCCAGTCAAAGTGGAAAGACCTTGTCGAACATCCTCAGCATTCAGTAGAGAGCCTAGAAAGGCCATGCTCTAGAAGTAGGACTAATTTAGCCCTAGAATAAATGATACTCTAGAACCACTCTGATATATCACAAAGTAAGACTTAAAAGAATCAAGCAAGCTACAAGTAAATGCACTGCCTTATGGAATAAAACCCACTATTCTATTCAGGAAGATGACAAAGTCCAGATGCACAACAATGTAGCATCCATTATTCCATAATACAACCAAAATATATGAGACATGTGAAGAAGCAGAAACATATGTTCCATAACCAGAAGAATAATAATTTATTAGAAACCTGTCCCCAAATTATAGATATGATAGAATTATCAGATAAGGACTTTAAAAGTTACTATAAATATGTTCAAGGATATAAAAAAATATACTGACATATAACTATAATTAGGAAAAATAATTGCAATAGAGAAATACAAGTTATAAAAAGGATCCTAATGAGACATATAGATGAAAAACAATATCGGGAAAAAAATTTGATAGGTTTAACAACAGATTATTCACTGCAGAACAAAATATTAGTAAATTAGTGGAACGGGGCAAAATAAACTATGCAAACTGAAGCCAAAAGAAGAAAAGCTGAAAATAAATGAACAGAGCTTCAGTGACTTGTCAGTCTATACCTGACCATATATAAATGGTCCTATATATGTGTAATGTGGAGTCACAATAGGAGGGAGGGAGAGATGTGGGGAAGAAAAAAAAACTTTGAAAATATCAGGGTTGAAAAACTTGCAAATTTGGTTAAAAAATATAGCACATATTTATGAATATCACAAAAAAGCAAGAGGGATGAACTCAAATAAAACCGTATCCAAGCACATTATGAGCAAACTACTGACAATAGATTGATAAAGAGAAAATATTAAAAGCAGCCAGACAAAAATAACACATTACATACAGGGAAATAGTAAGAATGATTCTATCTACTCATCAGAAAAAATGTAAGCCAGAAGACAATGAAATGACAACCTTAAAGTAGTGAAAGAAAATTATAACCTAGAATCTAATATAGAGTGAAAATATTCTTCAAATATGAAGGCTAATGAAAGCAAATAAAAGCCATTTTCAGAAAAAACAAAAGTTAAAAGACTATTTCACCAGCAGACCTGCACTACATGGAGTGTTAAAGGAAGTTCTTCAGGTTGAAAGTAAATGATACCAGATGGAAATTGGGATCTATATAAAGGAAAGAAGAGCAATGGAAATGGTAAATAGGTGGGTAAATTTTTTCTCTTATTTAAAAATTTATCTAAATTATTTTGACTCTTAAAGAAAAACTATAAAATTGTACTTAAACATGCTTATGTGCAGAAGTAAAACTTATAAGACTAACAGAAAGAATGGGAGTGTTGAAAATAGAAGTATACCTTATAAAGTTATTATAACTGAAGTGGTATAATGTTAACTGAAGTGGTATGATGTTATTTGAAGGTAGAATCTGATACGTTAAAGACACAAGTTAAAGCTAATAAAACATTCCAAGGCAAGGTAGATTGCTAAATATTGCTTAATTAATAAAAGGAAAACCAGAAAAAGAGAGAAATAAAGAATCAGAAAAAATCAGGACAAAAAAATCCCCAGGATAGTAGCCTTAAAAGTCAATCATATAAACCATTTTAAATATCAAGAAATTTATCACTTAAACTAAAAAACAGAGTATAAAACTGGATATCAATTTTTTTTGGTTGAAATATAGTCGATTTACAATGTTGTATTAATTTCTGCTGTACAGCAAAGTGATGCAGTTATACATATGTATACATTCTTTTTTAAATATTCTTTTCCATTATGGTTTATCATAGCATATTGAATATAGTTCTCTGCTATACAGTAGGACCTTGTAAACCTGAATAAAAAAGCAAAACTCAACTATATGCTATATATTTACAATAGGTGCACATTAGAGATACAGATAGGTTAAAATTAAAAGGATGAGAGAAAGTTATACTATGCAAATACTAAAAATAGTAAAGCTGGACTGGCTGTATTAATATTATACAAAATATTCCTCAGGGTGAGGATTATTATAAGAGATAAAGGGAAATCTTTTATAATGATAAAATGGTTCACTTATTAATTTATAACAATGCAAAATGTGTATGGGTCTAATAATAGTGTTTCAAAATACATGAAGCAAAACTGACAGAAAAAAAAGAAATAGGCAATACCACAATTATAGTTGTGCATTTCAATATTTACCTCTCAGTAAGTGATCCGGTAAGAATATAGAGATATGAATAGCAGTATAATCCATTTAATCTGACCACTGCGGAAAACACATTTTTGCCAAGCTCATGTGAAACATTCACCAAGATATACCATATGCTGAGTCATAATACAAGCTTAAATTTAAAATGATTAAAATAATTCAGAGTATGTTAGCTAATGAACCTGAAAATTAATGAGAAAGTATCTGGAAAGTCTCCAAATATTTGTAAATAAAAAGCACACTGAATCAGTTATACACATACATATATCCACTCTTTTTTAGATTCTATTCCCATATAGGTCATTACAGAGTATTGAGTAGAGTTCCCTGTGCTATATAGTAGATCCTTATTTGTTATCTATTCTATATATAGTACTGTGTATATGTCAATTCCAATCTCCCAGTTTCTCTCTCCCTCCCCGCTTTCCCCCTCGGTAACCATAAGTTTGTTTTCTACATCTGTGACTCTATTTCTGTTTTGTAAATGGGTTCATTTGTACCATTTTTAAGATTCCACATATAAGCAGTATCATATGATATTTGTCTTTCTCTGTCGAAATTCCCCTTATATGAATTACTTATTAATGTATTTTATTTTTTTTGAAACCTGGTTTTCCTGTCCTTTTTTCTTGTTGGTTTGCAGTAGTTCCTTTTTTATTCTAGTTATTAATTTTTGTCAGTTTTTTGTCATTATTAGTAGAATGAAAATCTATCATCTTGATTTGTCATTTTTGAAAATCCTATATAAGACTTTATTTGTAGTTATATCTATCAATTTTGGTGGGTCTTGCTTAAGAGGTCTTCCTTAACCCTTAAGTCACAAAGATATTTTTAATTTTTTTCTTTTAGCTTTGTAGTTTTTCTTTAAATTTAGAACGTTGCTCCTTTTGGAGTCCACCTTCTTATAGAGGAGAAAATAAGGAGTGACTTAAGTTTTTCTTTTTAAAAAATTTTATGTAGTAAGACTACATTTTTAATTCTGTCTACTAAAATATTCACTATTTCTTCATAGATATACAGTGACACTTTCATCATATTTGAAGTCTCCATACATGTTTGTTGTTGCAATGCTGGATTTGTTGGTTCCTATACAAACAACATACTTTAAAAATAATTGATAGAAATGTTCTTTTAAATGAAATAATTTTTAATCAAAGAAATAGAAGTCCGATAGTTGTGTGGGTAAATAATGCAAAATAGTCTGATAGACTTCCAATTCACATTACCAAGAGGCAAACATTTTTCTTTTAGCTTTTTCTTTTGTTATTTATCTCCTTATTCTTAAATGTACTTGCTACCATTTCCTGGTTTTCTCCTGTGCCAGGTACTTTTCCTATCATCCTTTCAACTCCTTCCATTAAACCAGGGATTGATAAACTTTTTCTGTAAAGGGATAAGTAGTAAACATTTTAGGCCTCGTGGGCCAGATAGCTTCTGTTGCAGCTACTCACTTCTGCCACTGTAATGCAGAAGCAGTTATAGATGAATGGGGGTAGCTTTATTTACAATACAATTTTATTTACAAAAACAGGTAGTGGGTTGGATTTGTCAACTCCTGCAGTAAACCATATTGCCTCTCTTTAAAGTTTTCAAGGTGAAAACTTATATTTAAATATAACCATTACTTTTTAAAAAGTATTCTCTATATATAGATTATGTTGTATGTGAAAAGTTCATAACTAATAGTTAATGATGTGGGTCAGGTATGTCACTAGGTTCTCCAGTGACTTATTTCTTTGTGCTTTAGGTTTTGACTGGGACTCAAGCAACTAGAATAGACTATTACTAGACACTAGAATAGACTTGGCTACCCAGTCTATGTTTGAATACCTTTAGTTCTATTTCTAGATTTAATCATTGATAGTTTCCTATACTCTTCAACAATTATTTACACACATCTCAAGGGAGATTATACTCTGTATTTGTTCTGTACCCTCCCTCCCCCTTTCCTTTTTTCCTTCTTTCATTGCTTTCTTTGTTCCTTCCTTCATTGCTTTCTTTTTTCCTTACACCCTTTATCTCTATCTCTTTTCTCTTGGAATTCCTATATTATACCAGAACAAATGAATTAAAGTTAGAAGAATATGAATTATATTTTATTCATGAAAACATTACTTAACATAAAAAATGTAGCATCCCAAATACAATTTGGTTTTGAAAAAAATTTTTTTAAGTTGCAGATTTAATTTGTATGAGATCAGTTCACTAGAAAATTAAGCACATTTTCTGTAAAACACAATAATGAATATCATTGTACCACTCAAGCATAATTACAACATAATTGTATTTAATACAATTAAATATATTTTCTATTAAAGGTCAATAGCAGAGCCCATTGTTACACTACTCAGGCAGAAGTGCCATGCAATTAGGGCTTTGTAGCTAAATGAGCTGTAGAAGAAACCAAACTCATTACTACTTCATAGAAACATTTCATTACATTCCAATTATAGATTGGAGGCCTTTTCCCTCTTTCCTTTTCATCATGTTTTCATCTCTTCTGAAAACTGATGACTCGTGGAAGGATCATACCCTATTGTGGAGATTATGGATCAGTATAAAGCTTGATTCTTCCTTAAATAGTACTATCCATCTCACAGATGTCACTCTAGACTTCTTGGTATATTCACTTAGTAATTCTACCTGTGGTTTCAGGTTGCACACCCAGGAAAGGATAAAATAAACTTTGGCCAGAGGAAATTTTGGCTTCACTATCAGGTTCTTCTTAATTATAGTGTCTTGCATCTCTTTCCTGCCTCTCTCTTCGCCTTTGGTCTGAACTTCCTGTATGCCTGGTTTGTTACATTTCTCAATACCCTAAAATATCTCACATTCAATCTGCTGCAATCATAGCTCCTTTTCATACATTCCTTTTTCTTTCTCTGTACACCTGTTCTTTTACCTTTACCCCTGTATCTTTACTTCTCTGCCAACCATAGTTTTGTGATTATCACTCATGATGAGAAAGAGGTTTCAAAAATATCTAACCAGCATAAATTCTGAGGTTATCTTTATGTAGACTATGTAGTATATGTTTGTATGTGCATGAATTATCTAGGTAGGTAGGTTAATCCACTATCACTAAAATAGATGTGCATAATAGATTGTGTTACTGCTCCCAATTAACGACTTCTCTGTATCCATACTTTTGCCTTGAAATTTAAAAAATTTTGTAGTCCCTTCCCACTCTGAGATTGGCCATGTGACTTTCTTTAGATGATGGGATGTTAGTAAATGTAGCACAAGCAGAGTCTTGAAAAATGACTGTGCATTTCTATTTTCTTTTTGCACAACTGAGATTTCTCAGTCTTAGACCTCTGCCGTGTCATGAGAATAAGCCCAGGTTGGCCTGCTAGAGGGAACTTATGGATAAAGTTAAGCCATCTGTGCTGAGGCAATCCTAGGTTAGCTAATTGCTAAATTGACTAGCCAGCTAGTTGCAGATGCACAACTGAGCTCACCAAGATCAGCGAAGCATGGCCTAGAACAGTTGAACTATTTAAATGACACATACTCAAAAGAAGTAAATAATTATTTTAAACCATTAAGTTTTAGGGTGGTTTATTACTCAGCAGCAGCAGCTAACTGATGTGGATTATCCATCCATATTTCAATTAATTAAAAAAATAAAAGACATATATCTGCTTATATATTTACTATTTCTTGTGTTATTCAGATTTCTATTTCGTATCATTTTCTTTCTGTCTAAAGGACTTTAACATTTCTTATAGTGATCTATTGATGATGAATTCTTGAAGCTTTTGTATGTCAAAAATTTTTTTCATTTTGTCTTAATTATTGGAAAATATCTGCTAGTTTTTCATCCACTACTTTAAAGATGTTGCTACACTGTCTTTTGGCCTGCATTGTTTCTGATAAAAAGTCTTCTATCATTCTTATCTTTGTACCTCTGTTGCTCTTCTTTTTTTTCCCCCCTAATTGCTTTTAAGATTTTTCTCTTTAACTGATTTTGAGCAATTTGATTACGGTAGGCCTCGGTGTAGTTTTCATCATAGTTCTTGTGCTTGAGGTTCACTGAACTTCTTAGATATATGAATTTATAATTTTCATTAAATTGTGATAATTTGGGGCTATTATTTCTTCAAAAATTTTTTTCTTTTCCTGTTTCTCCTTTCCCTCTGGACTCCAGTTAAATGCATTTTAGTCTGATTTTATGTTTTCTCACAGCTCACTGATGCTCTCTGTTCATTTATTTTCAGTATTTTTCCCTCTGTGTTTTATTTCATACAATTTCAATTGTCATGACTTAAAGGGCACTAATCATTCTTCTACACTGTCTAAATGCTATTAATCTTATCAAGTGAATTTGTTAAGATATTGAATTTTTCATCTCTAAATGATTGATTTTTTTCATAGGGCATATCTTATCATGCTCATTTTTCTTAACCTTCCAGAACATATGAGGTATGTTTGTAATAGCTGCTTTGTTGTCATTGCTAATTCTATCATCTGTGTCATTTCTGGGTCTGTATAGATTGATTTTTCTCTCATTATGATTTTATATTTTCCTGCTTTGTTGCATATCTGGTAATTTTTTTTGGATACCAGGAATTGTAAATTTTACTTTGCAGGGTGATGGAGTTTTTGTTTTCTTAAGTATTTTGGGAGCTTTCTTATGGGATGCAGCAATCAAGTTACTTGGAAACAGTTTGGTCCATTTGAGCTGTTAGGCAGTTTCTCCATGACTAATTTGGCCCTTTCTTGAGGTAATACTCTTCTGAGGTCTCTACTTGATGCTTCATGTGTTAGGAAGAAGGAATACAAACTATTCTTGTCCTGCGTGAGCTCTAAAAACTATTATATCTTATCCTTCTGATGATTCTTTCCCATGCCTTGCATAGTCATTATTCAGATGAAGACTCATTTGAGTACTCAAAGAGTACTCATAGGTACTCTTTGCAGATCTCTGGAGTTCTCTTTATGCAGCTTTATTTTTTCCCAATTATCTGTCTTTTAAATTCTAGCTACCAAAAAATAATTCTAGCTAACGTATACCTCTTGAATTCTGAACTGTCTTCTCAACTCAGGAGGTTTGCCAGGCTTTATTAATGCCATTCAGTAAACTGGGACAATTATTGATGCTTTAGATGGAATGTTTGTGTCTTCCCCAAATCCATATGTTGAAGCTGTAGTGCCTAATGTGACAATATTTGGAAATGGGGTCATTGGAAGGTACTTAGGCTTAGATAAGGTCAGGAGAGTTGGACTCCCATGATGGGATTAGTGGCCTTATGAGGAGAGGAAGAGACCAGAGCTCTCTTTCCTTCTCTCCACCATGTGAGGACATAGCATGAAAGTGGCTATCTGAAAGCCAGGAAGAGGGCTCTTACCAGAATTTGACCATGCTGGCACCCTGATCTTGGACTTCTAGCCTTGAGAACTGTGAGAAATACATTTCTGTTCCTTAAGCCACTCAATCTATGGTATTTTGTTATAGCAGCTCAAGCTGACTAATACAGTTGGTTTCAGCTTATTTATTTTCCTTTTTTCGGGAGCAGTGGCTGGCTTGCCTATTGTCTAATGTGTAAAAAGTGTTGTTTCTGTATTTTGTCAATTTTTAAAAATTGTTTAAGGCAGGAAGATAAATGTCTTCCCTGTTACTCCTTCATAGATGGAAGCAGAAGTCTCTTTCAATTATATTTTGTTGAGCAAATGCAAATTCATTGTAATAAAAAGTTGTGTTGAACTCTGATATACAGAAACCTGATATTAATTATGAAGAAGTCTAAGGTTATAGGCTTTCAGATCAGACAACTTTTTCTCTTCCTCAACCTTTATTGATTTCAATGGCATAAAGGTTTTAAAAAAATTAATATCAGCTAATTGAATTAAAATACTCAAATAAAATTTATTCTTTCTCCCATTTGGTATGCAAATTGGAGATTTTTGAAGATTCTTGCGATGCCAAGGAGTCTTGCTATGATCTATGAAGAAATTAGAGTATAGTAAAATATTTCTTAATTCCTGTGGCATGGAGGACACCATGAAGTCAATAAATTCCCTTAACATTTTGGCAAATAGGTTAATTTGTTATTTTGTTTCTCATTGAATCCTACGGACCAGAGTTATACCAGAAAACATTCCTGGATAGGTATAATTTTAATGATAAACAATGCATTCGCAGGCCAGACAATAATGACTCTGTCATTTTCTGCAATTTAAAATTATCCCTACCTCTTTTCTTCTCCCTGATAGTAGAAAAGCAAGTATTGTGTTTTATCAAGTTTTCTTTTTTTTTAATTTTTTTATTTTTTAAAATAATTCTACAACATTTCTATTGATTGATTGATTGATTGATTGGCTGTGTTGGGTCTTCGTTTCTGTGTGAGGGATTTCTCTAGTTGTGGCGAGCGGGGGCCACTCTGTATCGCGGTGCATGGGCCTCTCACTGTCGCGGCCTCTCTTGTTGTGGAGCACAGGCTCCAGACGCACAGGCTCAGCAGTTGTGGCTCACATGCCCAGTTACTCCGCGGCATGTGGGATCTTCCCAGACCAGGGCTCGAACCCGTGTCCCCTGCACTGGCAGGCAGACTCTCAACCACTGTGCCACCAGGGAAGCCCTGTCAAGTTTTCGTTAAGCAAAGTTTCAACAGTCAATAATAAGGCCATCAGTGCAATCCTTCCATGACAGATTGGAGAAGACAGAAAAAAAAATTAGAAGTTTTTTCTGAAATTGCATTTTCGTGTTTCACTTGGAGAGAAAACTTCTTATAAACGTTGCTTTAGATCTATGAGAATGATTGTGTATTAGGTCTTCAAATGTGTTTTTTTTCAAACTCCCCTGAAGGGGTTTGGGTGAGAGTAAGCAACCTGATAGAATTCTTATGCATTCACATCCCAGACATTGTCTAACATTAGAAGAAGGCTGCCTTGCCTAAGAGACCTCTGGGACATCATTAAACACAACGACATTTGCACTATATGGGTCCCAGAAAGAGAAGAGAGAGAGAAAGGACCTGAGAAAATATGGGAAATAACATACAAGGGACTTCCCATAAGGTTAACAGCTGATTTCTAGCAAAAACTCTACAAGCCAGAAGGGAGTGGCATGATATATTTAAAGTGATGAAAGGGAAGAACCTACAGCCAAGATTACTCTACTCGGCAAGGATATCATTCAGATTCGACAGAGAAATCAAAAACATTACAGACAAGCAAAAGATAAGAGAATTAGCACCACCAAGCCAGTTCTACAGCAAATGCTAAAGGAACTTCTCTAAGTGGAAACACAAGAGAAGAAAAGGACCTACAAACACAAACCCAAAACAATTAAGAAAATGATAATAGGAACATACCTATCAATAATTACCTTAAACTTGAATGAATTAAATGCTTCAAGCAAAAGACACAGGCTTACTGAATGGATACAAAAACAAGACCCATATATATGCTGTCTACAAGAGACCCACTTCAGACCTAGGGACACATACAGACTGAAAGTGAAGGATGGAAAAAGATATTCCATGCAAATGGAAATCAAAAGAAAGCTGGAGTAGCAATACTCATATCAGATAAAATAGACTTTAAAATAAAGAATGTTACAAGAGACAAGGAAGGACACTACATAATGATCAAGG
>NC_041229.1:93865138-93865986 GCF_002837175.3 Physeter macrocephalus | reverse complement strand
AGTAATCAAATTGGCAAAAATTAAAAACAACAAAAAATTATTAAAAGCAACAAGGGAAAAATGGGAAATAACATACAAGGGACTTCCCATAAGGTTAACAGCTGATTTCTAGCAAAAACTCTACAAGCCAGAAGGGAGTGGCATGATATATTTAAAGTGATGAAAGGGAAGAACCTACAGCCAAGATTACTCTACTCGGCAAGGATATCATTCAGATTCGACAGAGAAATCAAAAACATTACAGACAAGCAAAAGATAAGAGAATTAGCACCACCAAGCCAGTTCTACAGCAAATGCTAAAGGAACTTCTCTAAGTGGAAACACAAGAGAAGAAAAGGACCTACAAACACAAACCCAAAACAATTAAGAAAATGATAATAGGAACATACCTATCAATAATTACCTTAAACTTGAATGAATTAAATGCTTCAAGCAAAAGACACAGGCTTACTGAATGGATACAAAAACAAGACCCATATATATGCTGTCTACAAGAGACCCACTTCAGACCTAGGGACACCTACAGACTGAAAGTGAAGGATGGAAAAAGATATTCCATGCAAATGGAAATCAAAAGAAAGCTGGAGTAGCAATACTCATATCAGATAAAATAGACTTTAAAATAAAGAATGTTACAAGAGACAAGGAAGGACACTACATAATGATCAAGGGATCAATCCAAGAAGAAGATATAACAATTATAAATATATATGCACCCAACATAGCAGCACCTCAATACCTAAGGCAACTGCTAACAACGATAAAAGGGGAAATCGACAGTAACACAATAATAGTGGGGCACTTTAACACTTCACTTACACCAATGGACAGATCATCCAAACAGAAAA
>NC_041229.1:93863059-93864749 GCF_002837175.3 Physeter macrocephalus | reverse complement strand
AGCCTCAGTAACTTTAAGAAAACTGAAATCATATCAAGCATCTTTTCTGACCACAACGCTATGAGATTTGAAATCAGTTACAGAGAAAAAAAACATAAAAACCACAAACACATGGAGGCTAAACAATACGTTACTAAATAACCAAGAGTTCACTGAAGAAATGAAAGAGGAAATTAAAAAAATACCTAGAGACAAATGACAATGAAAAGACAACAATCTGAAACCTATGGGATGCAGCAAAAGCAGTTCTAAGAGGGAAGTTTATACCTATATAAGCCTACCTCAAGAAACAAGAACAATCTCAAATAAACAATCTAACCTTACACCTAAAGGAACTAGAGGAAGAAGAACAAACAAAACCCAAAGTTAGCAGAAGGAAAGAAATCATAAAGATCAGGTACAACATTCCAAGACTGAACCAGGAAGAAATAGAAAATATGAACAGACCAATAAAAAGTAATGAAATTGAAACTGTGATGAAAATCTTCCAACAAACAAAAGTCCAGAACCAGATGGCTTCACAGGCGAATTCTATCAAACATTTAGAGAAGAGCTAACACCCATCCTTCTCAAACTCTTCCAAAAAATTACAGAGGCAGGAACACTCCCAAACTCATCTATGAGGCCACCATCCTCCTGATACCCAAACCAGACAAAGATACTACAAAAAAAGAAAATTACAGACCAGTAGCACTGAAGAATATAAATTATTTTTGCACTGAAGCTGCAAAAATCCTCAACAAAATATTAGCAAAGAGAATCCAACAGCACATTAAAAGGATCATATACTGTGATCAAGTGGGGTTTATCCCAGGAATGCAAGGATTCTTCAATATACGCAAATCAATAAACATGATACACAATATTAACAAATTGAAGGAGAAAAACCATATGATCATCTCAATAGATGCAGAGAAAGCTTTCGACAAAATACAACACCCATTTATGATAAAGACCCTCCAGAAAGTAGGCACAGAGGGAACTTTCCTCAACATAACAAAGGCCATATGTGACAAACCCACAGCCAACATTGTCCTCAGTGGTGAAAAACTGAAACCATTTCCACTAAGATCAGGAACAAGACAAGGTTGCCCACTCTCACCACTCTTATTCAACATAGTTTTGGAAGTTCTAGCCACAGCAATCAGAGAAGAAAAAGAAATAAAAGGAATCCAAATAGGAAAAGAAGAAGTAAAGCTGTCACTGTTTGCAGATGACATGATACTATACATAGAGAATACTAAAGATGCCACCAGAAAACTACTAGAGCTAATCAATGAATTTGGCAAAGTAGCAGGATACAAAATTAATGCACAGAAATCTCTGGCATTCTTATACACTAATGATGAAAAATCTGAGAGTGAAATTAAGAAAACACTCCCATTTACCATTGCAACAAAAAGAATAAAATATCTAGGAATAAACCTACCTAAGGAGACAAAAAACTTGTATGCAGAAAACTATAAGACACTGATGAAAGAAATTAAAGATGATACAAATAGGTGGAGAAATATACCATGTTCTTGGATTGGAAGAATCAACATTGTGAAAATGACTCTACTACCCAAAGCAATCTACAGATTCAATGCAATCCCTATCAAACTACCACTAGCATTTTTTACAGAACTAGAAAAAAAAATTTCACAATTTGTATGGAAACACAAAAGACCCCAAATAGCAAAAGCAATCT
>NC_041229.1:93861805-93862842 GCF_002837175.3 Physeter macrocephalus | reverse complement strand
TTCCTATACACTAATGATGAAAAATCTGAAAGTGAAATTAAGAAAACACTCCCATTTACCACTGCAACAAAAAGAATAAA
Organism: Physeter macrocephalus; assembly: GCF_002837175.3. Lineage (NCBI taxonomy): Eukaryota > Metazoa > Chordata > Mammalia > Artiodactyla > Physeteridae > Physeter > Physeter macrocephalus. Next base: position 93,862,762 of record NC_041229.1, on the reverse strand, counting down.
ATATCTAGGAATAAACCTGCCTAAGGAGACAAAATACCTGTATGCAGAAAATTATAAGACACTGATGAAAGAAATTAAAGATGATACAAACAGATGGAGAGATATACTATGTTCTTGGATTGGAAGAATCAACATGTGAAAAAGACTTTACTGCCCAAAGCAATCTACAGATTCAATGAAATACCTATCAAACTACCACTGGCATTTTTCACAGAACTAGAACAAAATTGCACAATTTGTATGGGAACACAAAAGACCCCGAATAGCCAAAGCACTCTTGAGAAAGAATAACGGAGCTGGAGGAATCAGGCTCCCTGACTTCAGACTATAGTACAAAGCTACAGTAATCCACATAGTATGGTACTGGCACAGAAACAAATATAGATCCATGGAACAGGATAGAAAGCCCAGAGGTAAACCCATGCACATATGGTCACCTTATCTTTGATAAAGGAGGCAAGAATAAACAGTGGAGAAAAGACAGACTCATCAATAAGTGGTGCTGGGAAAACTGGACAGCTACATGTAAATGAGTGAATTTAGAACACTCCCTAACACCATATACAAAAATAAATTCAAAATGGATTAAAGACCAAAATGTAAGGCCAGACACCATCAAACTCTTAGAGGAAAACATAGGCAGAACACTCTATGACATAAATCACAGCAAGATCCTTTCTGATCCACCCCTAGAGAAATGGAAGTAAAAACAAAAATAAACAAATGGGACCTAATTAAACTTAAAAGCTTTTGCACAGCAAAGGAAACCATAAACAAGACGAAAAGACAACCCTCAGAATGAGAGAAAATATTTGCAAATGAAGCTACTAACAAAGGATTAATCTCCAAAATTTACAAGCAGCTCATGCAGCTCAATATCAAAAAAAAACCCAATCCAAAAATGGGCAGAAGACCTAAATAGACATTTCTCCAAAGAAGATATACAGATTGCCAACA
>NC_041229.1:93859939-93861299 GCF_002837175.3 Physeter macrocephalus | reverse complement strand
GTAATTCAAAAAGAGTCATGTACCAAAATGTTCACTGCAGCTCTATTTACAATAACCAGGACATGGAAGCAACCTAACTGTCCATCAACAGATGAATGGATGAAGAAGATGTGGCACATATATACCATGGAATATTACTCAGCCATAAAAAGAAACGAAATTGAGTTATTTGTAGTGAGGTGGATGGACCTAGAGTTTGTCATACAGAGTGAAGTAAGTCAGAAAAAGAATAACAGATACTGTATGCTAACCCATATATATGGAATCTGAAAAAAGAAGGAAAAAAACAGGTCATGAAGAGCCTAGGGTCAAGATGGGAATAAAGATGCAGACCTACTAGAGAATGGACTTGAGCATACGGGGAGGGGGAAGGGTAAGGTGGGACAAAGTGAGAGAGTCACATGGACATATATACACTACCAAACGTAAAATAGATAGCTAGTGGGAAGCAGCCACATAGCACAGGGAGATCAGCTTGATGCTTTGGGACCACCTAGAGGGGTGGGATAGGGAGGGTCGGAGACAGGGAGACGCAAGAGGGAATAGATATGGGGACATTTGTATATGTATAACTGATTCACTTTGTTATAAAGCAGAAACTAACACACCATTGTAAAGCAATTATACTCCAATAAAGATGTTTAAAAAAAAAGTACTAGCAAACAGAATCCAACAACACATTAAAAGGATCATACACCATGATCAGGTGGGATTTATCCCAGGGATGCAAGGATTCCTTAATATACGCCAAGCAATCAATATGATACACAATATTAACAAACTGAAGAACAAAAACCATATGATCATCTCAATAAATGCAGAAAAAGCTTTTGACAAAAATCAACACCCATTTATGAAAAAAACTCTCCAGAAAGTGGGCATAGAGGGAACCTACCTCAACATAATAAAGGCCAAATATGACAAACCCACAGCAAACATCATTCTCAATGGTGAAAAACTGAAAGCATTTCCTGTAAGATCAGGAACAAGACAAGGATGTCCACTCTCACCACTATTATTCCACATAGTTTTGGAAGTCCTAGCCATGGCAATCAGAGAAGAAAAAGAAATAAAAGAACACAAATTGGAAAAGAAAAAGTAAAACTGTCATTGTTTGTAGATGACATGATACTATAGATAGAGAATCCTAAAGATGCTACCAGAAAACTACTAGAGCTAATCAATGAATTTGGTAAAGTTGCAGGATACACAATGCACAGAAATCTCTTGCATTCCTATATACTAATGATGAAAAATCTGGAAGAGAAATTATGGAAACACTCCCATTTACCATTGCAACAAAAAGAATAAAATACCTAGGAATAAACCTACCTAGGGAAACAAAAGACCTGTATGCAGA